>NW_011405100.1:0-1136 GCF_000754665.1 Bison bison bison | reverse complement strand
GACGCTCACGGTCTTATATTCTAAGTCTCTCAGCAGCTTCCCCTGGAATTCTCGCAGGCCCCGTTGCAGAGACTGAAGTTTATCTGAGAACTCTCCTGTCTTTTTTTTAACTACTCGAGCAATGGGTTTCCCAATCCAGAACTTCTTCCGTGGATACCTGTTTAAGAAGTCTCTGGTGTCCTGCATGAGCTCTGCAGCTGGCTGCTGCGCCTTGCCCTCCAGCTCGGAGATGACCTGTGCCAGCCGGGCAAGCTCCCCGACGCCCCTGGTCTTGAACTTCTCCCTGCCCTCTGTGAGCTCCTGCTCCAGCTTCGCCAGCTGGCCCAGCAGGTGCTGCTCCCGCTCCCTCAGGAACTGGTGGCCCTGCTCAAACTCAGCCACGATGCACTGCCTCTGGTCCTGGAGCTTCTTCTGCAGGGTGGGAAGGGGGAGAAGGGGGTGACACCGCCGCCCCAGAGGGGAAGACCCCTCCAGGATTTGGCATGGAGTACACACGCTGGCTCTTCGCCTTCGCTAACCCCATTCATGAGTTCTACAGTGTCTGGGCTGGAAGGGGCTCGGAGCCTTCCTGGGCCAACCTCCTTTCCTCAGGAAAGACATATAAGTCAGCCAGGTCAGTCCCCTCACGGGACTGGAAGCCTGAGTGCCTGCCATCAGCTGTTCTAGGTAAACCAGTATGTTCTGGGGCCCTCTGAGCAACACTATGAGTCAACACAGTTTCCAACTGGCGTGTGCTGCCTCTTCCAGGACATTTCCCTTGATTAATTTTATTCAAGCCTGACTAACCCTCTCTTCAGAATCCTCCCCAGTACGTGTAAAATATCTGCGTGCACACTACCCTTGCCACACAGGACTATCTCCTCTTTCCTCAGTGAAACTCTGGAATGTCTTCGACCGGGACCACGTTCTTTCTTGTCTCCCAATCTCCCTGCTGAGTCCAGGCTGGGACCCGGTCAGCATCTTCGCACACGGGGCACCTGGAGGCACTGCTCGGGCTGGGCTGTCTCCTGCCTCACCGTGCCTCTCCCGGGGCCCACCTGCTCACTGCATGGACTGGCCCCAACACCCCTCCACCCTCCAGTGCCCACTTCCCCAACAGACTCTGCCCCAGAAAACTGGAATCTCCCATCAGTTTT
>NW_011405099.1:0-1151 GCF_000754665.1 Bison bison bison | reverse complement strand
ATGCCTCACTTGGCAATATTGGCTTAGTTATTTCGGACTGAAAGCTCAGCTCAATTGTCACTTCCCCCAGAAAAGCCTCCTAGACTAGATAACCCATTTAATATGAATTCTTTAACACCCTGTCACTCTTCTTTCTCACTCAACCCAATTGTTATTAATTATCTAAAGTGAAAAAAGTGATAGTTGCTCAGTCGTGTCTGACTCTGCTACCCCATGGACTGTCCATGGAATTCTCCAGGCAAGAATACTAGAGTATGTTGCCATTCCCTACTCCAGGGGATCTTCCTGACCCAGGGATCGAACCCTGCTCTCCTACATTGCAGGCAGATTCTTTAGCATCTCAGCCACCATATTAATTATCTAAGTGTTGTCCAATAGAACTTGCAACGAGAATGGAAATAAATGTTCCATATCTGTGCTGCCCAGTACAGTGGTCATTAGCATGTGGCTATTGAGTCCTTGAAATGTTAATGTAACTGAGAGACTGCATTAACTCTTTGACTTTAAATAATTTAAACTTAAATTGCTATACATAGCTTGGCTATCACTGCGGACAGCTCCAGCAATTACATTCTGTGTTTTAAGACAGCAAGGGTTATTCTGGTGTTTTTGTAACATTGTATCCCCAGGACAAATGTACAGTAACCATTCAATGAATATGTAATTGCTTGAACAGTTAATCAGTCTACTATTATTTATTTATTTAGCCCACCAATATTAACTCTCTTGGAAAGTATTTCACAAATTATTCCACAAGGTAATCACTTGATATTCAGGCTGAGGTAGGAGAGTGTAAACAATGAAGGTAATGGGGAAGAGAGCAGGAAGGAGGAGAAGGCAGCTACCTGAGTTCACATTCTGGTGCAGATACTCAGTAGCTATATGACCTTGGGAAAGTCATTTAACCTCATTGAGCCTCAGCTTCCTCATCTGTATAATCTGGACAATAACATCTATCTATCTAGGGTTGTTGTGATGGTGAAATAAAATAATGTATACAAAGCACTATAAATGTAAGTGGTATCTATTATAACTATTTCTATTTATTGGAAGAATAGGATTAACCAGACAGGGACAGCATAACCCAAGTGACCAACTTTTATACAAAAAGCACAGTCTCTAGTATCTCTCCTGAGAATTCCCTTTGTTTT
>NW_011405098.1:0-1067 GCF_000754665.1 Bison bison bison | reverse complement strand
GGAAATCAATCCTGAATATTCATTGGACGGATTGATGCTGAATCTGAAACTCCAGTATTTTGCCCAACTGATGTTAAGAACCACCTCATTGGAAAAGACCCTGATTCTGAGAAAGGTTGAAGGCAGGAGGAGAAGGGGATGACAGAGGATTAGATGGTTGGATGTCATCACCAACTGAATGTGTATGAGTTTGAGTGAACTCCAGGAGTTGGTGATGGACAGGGAGGCCTGGTGTACTGTAGTCCATGGGGTCACAAAGAGTTGGACAAGATTGAGAGACTGAACTGACTGATTTGGTATTTTCCTACTTCTGGCACAAAGTTCCTAAAACCCTTGGAATGCACTAAGTGATAAGAGCAATAAAGGTGTCTTTAGTATGTTAATGAAGTGATTTTGAGGAACCCCCCAAGGATGGAGGCTGAATGACAGGGCAACCAACCATGTGATTAGAAGGTTTCCATTCCTCTTCTTTACTTCTGGGAAGGGTAAAAGGGCTGGAGGCTGAATTGATTTCCAGTGGCCCATGATTTAATCAATTGAGCCTATGAAATAGAGCCTCCATAAAATCCCCAAATGATGGGGTTTAGAGAGCTTCCAGGTTGGTGAACCCTTGGAAATTTGGGGAAAGTGACGTGCATGGAGAGGGCATGGAAACTCTGTGTCTTTCTCTATCCTTACTCTTTGCTTCTCTTCCATCTGGCCATTCCTGAGTTATAAAAGTTACATCTAGTCAGTAAAATGTTTCTCTGAGTTTTTTGAGCTACTCTAGTAAATTAATCATGCCTGAAAAGGAGGTTGTGGGAACCTCTGATTTATAGCCAGTTGGTCAGAAATACATGTAACACCCTCAACTTGGATGGGTGTCTGAAGTCTGAGGAGGGGGTCATGGGAACCTTTAGTTTGTAGCAGTTATTCAGAAGCACAGCTAAAAATCTTGGCTTATGATTGGTGTCTGTAGTAGGGATGGAAAGTTGTAGTCTTGTGAGACTAAACCCTTAACCTGTGGAATCTGATGCTGTCTTCAGATATGTGTGTGTGTGTGTGTGTGTGTGTGTGTGTGTGTGTGT
>NW_011405097.1:0-1151 GCF_000754665.1 Bison bison bison | reverse complement strand
GTGGCTCAGCTGGTAAAGAATCCACCTGTAATGTGGGAAACCTGGGCTCCATCCCTGGGTTGGGAAGATCCCCTGGAGAAGGGGAAGTCTACCCACTCCAGTAAGCTATTTAGTTAAGTCAACAGACTTAAAACACTATCTATGTTTTTCTCATCTGCAAAACAGAGATAAGAATAATAATGTCTATTTTATTTACTTCTAAAGGTTTGAGGAACCTTTAAAGAAACCATGTAAGTCAAAAGACTTGGCAAAATACACCAAATATAGTCCTACAGAACCTTCTGCACTCTCTAAAAAGATTAAATTATAAACCATATACTTTTAATGATCAACATATTCTAGTCATATTATGGGATATGGGAAACTTTCTCATAATAAAGAGATTAATTAAATATAAATTCTTCCTTTTCATGATGCCTAAAACAGAGAGCTTTCTAAACTGGGTTCCAAGTAGACTAGAAGATACAAGTTACATTGACATTCAGTTCATTTTCTGGGATTTCATCATCTCAGTATATAACAGGCAAAACGATAAGTACTCTTCATTGCCTCACCTGTAAAACATAGAGATTGGTAAGTGATCTGCAAAAATCTTTCCAGTTCAAGAATTTTTAGGATGTCTATATTATTCCAAAGGAGCAATAATTCAAGGCAATGCTTCCCAGGTTTACAGTTGGGGTATAGGAAAAGAAATTTATACCATCTGTAAGCTTGCTGTAGTTTTCAACACATTACCCATAAAAAAAAAAATAGTCTGTGTAGTGAACATCTTAACAATGAACACACCCCAAAGAGATCCTAAACCCAATAATCTTTTTATCATAAATTACAGTTTCCTGCTCAGATTTTTGGAGAACTATCATCCACAGTGGTCAACTACCAACTGTCAATATTCTAACCAACTATTGAGCCAGGATAAAAAAATGTCAGTGCGTTTGTTCTTGTCTCAGATATTACAGCTGAATTCAGTACATTCAAAAATTCCATTTACTTAATTGAGTATGTGTGTGAGTATATGTTTTCTTCATATTCAGTTCAGTTCAGTCACTCAGTGGTGTCCGACTCTTTGCGACCCCGTGAATCGCAGCACACCAGGCCTCCCTGTCCATCACCAACTCCCAGAGTTCACTCAGACTCACGTCCATTGAGTC
>NW_011405096.1:0-1057 GCF_000754665.1 Bison bison bison | reverse complement strand
CAGGCAGATCCCCTGGAGAAGGAAATGGCAACCCACTCCAACATTTTTGCCTGGGAAATCCCATAGACAGAGGAGCCTGGTGGGCTACACTCAGCAACTCAACATCATCTGTGTATATGTGTACTATGTACGTATCTTATGTGTATGTAATTATATATGTGTCTATCTGTCTAAATGAGAACTACCTGAAAAGGTTCAGGTACTGAGGTCATTTTTCTTTCAAAAGAGTGACATAACTGGAGGTTTTGCATTGCAGCTGGAGCAGGGGTCAGCAAACGTTTTACGTAAAATGCCAGGTAGTAACTGTTTTAAGCATAGAAGGCCATCCAGTCTCTGGCAGATATAAATACCCAACTATGCTATTTTGGTGCGAAAGCATCTGCGGATGATATGTAAATAAAGCCTCGGGACCACGTTCAAAGCTTTCCTTACAAACAGACAGCAGCCGGGATTTGGTCCCTGGGCTGTAGTCTACTGACTTCCTGCTCCAGCTTCAGTACTTTCTAAAAAGCTTATGTTTTTAAATTTAGATGTTTATGACACTTATGTAGTTGATTTCTCTCCACAGAGTTTGGAATTTTAGTTTCACTTTGATTCTTGGTGGGAAGCATCACCATGACCTAAGATAACATTGACTAATTCACTGTATCTTTTGTCATCAGCATTGGTGAAGCTATAAATCATCATTGTCCTGGATGCTTTGTTAAACCACAGGCTTGGAAAGGCTATTAGTTATCCAGCAGCCAACTGCCTGGTTAAAAGCACTGTGAGAAAGTCTCAAGTGACTGTTAGAGAAGACCCCCTTTTTATTAAATTTAGTCTTTAATGAAACAATTTTTTACTTCCATTTTTACTCAGTATTATAGCTGATTTACATTGTTATGTTAGTTTCAGGTGTACAGCAAAGTGATTTAGTTATTTATATACATATAGCAATTCTTTCGCAGATGTTTTTTTCCATTTAGATTATTATAGACTATTGAGTGGAGTTTCCTGTGCTATACAGTAGGTCCTTGTTGATTAGCCATTTTATATATAGTAATGTGTGTATGTTAAT
>NW_011405095.1:0-1075 GCF_000754665.1 Bison bison bison | reverse complement strand
AGGTGTAGAGTTAGGTTATTTATTTGACTTTTTTCTTGTTTCTTGAGGTGTGCCTGTATTGCTATGAACTTTCCCCTTAGGACTGCTTTTACTGTGTCTTATGTAGAAGATACATGTTAGATCAACTTCATCCAGGCTTGATTTATACTGCTTTGGACCATATGTTCAATGTTAATTAGTTAATAATAGGGTACATCCAGAGAAAGAAAAAGCAAATGTGTATATCTGTCTGTGAGGCCACTCCAGAAGTGCTAAGTAACATCTGTAATGTGGGATGAAGCTATGGAAATAATGAAAAAGAAGCCAAATGTGTGGATTCATGAGATGATGACTAATAATAAAAGTGCAGTGGACAGCACTGTTGTGAAGTTGAAAGCCAAAGAAATTTATAGTCACTTTACCCTGGGTCACGAAAATGTTAAAACTTCTTGGTTAGTGTTGGCTGACTTGCACGTTTCAAAAGGTGATACAGCTTGAAAAATGTTAAACATGCAAACGAGGATGGTTCTCACATCAGGAGGCTGCGGAAGCAATTTTTAAAATATACCTACTAAGCGTTACACATGTAATGAATTAAGAGCAGATTTTCAATGCTGATAAGACTGGCTTGTTTATAAAAAATTTGTTAAACAAATCTGTATAACATACATGGCCCCCAGAGCCTCTGACTTTACATTATTTCAGTATCATTAATCACTTATAAGAAATATATATTAAATAATATGCCTTTGAACAGAAACACACATAGGTTATCACTTGATCAGTTGGCAAAAATATTATGGTCAAATGGAACCTAACACTATAATTCCTTTAGGAGCAATGGTTCTGTATTTGCTAATTCAGAACCAATTTTATAGAACATAACTCCTGTGAATAATGTAAAAGGGGTTTATTTGTTTCAATAGCACCTCATAGTCCACTTTGTGAATAAACACTGCTAAAGGCTGAATATTTGTGCCCCCTTAAAATGATTTTGAAACATAATCCCAATGTGATCATATTTTGAAATGGAGTTTTGGGGAGGTAATTAGGGCATAAGTCTGTAATCCCCATCAATGAGATCAGTGCCCTTATA
>NW_011405094.1:0-1063 GCF_000754665.1 Bison bison bison | reverse complement strand
AGCTCAAAAGCATCAATTCTTCAGCGCTCAGCCTTCTTCACAGTCCAACTCTCACATCCATACATGACCACAGGAAAAACCATAGTGTAGTCAACGAAGCAGAGGTAGATGTTTTTCTAGAACTCACTCCCTTGCTTTCTCCAAGAGCCAATGAATGTTGGCAATTTGATCTCTGGTTCCTTTCCCTTTTTGAAACATAGCCTGTACATCTGGAAGTTCTTGGTTCACGTTTTGATGAAGCTTGGCTTGAAATATATTTTAGCAAAACCTTGCTAGGATATGAAATGAGTGCAATTGTACTATAGTTTGAACATTCTTTAGCATTATCCTTCTTTGGAATTTGAAGGAAAACTGAAACTTTCCGGTCCTGGGGCTAACACTGTTTTCTAAATTTGCTGACATAATTAGTGCAGCATTTTAGCAGCATTACTTTTTTAGGCTTTTAAATAGCTCAGCTAGAATTCCATCACCCCTACTAGCTTTGTTTGTTGTAATGCTTCCTGAGGCCTACTTGACTTTACACTCCAGGATATCTGACTCTAGATGAGTAACCACACGTTGTGGTTATCCACGTCATTAAGACCTTCTTTGATTAGTTTCTTTTGTTTTGGGGGGAGGTGGGTAGTCTTGCCACCTCTTTCAATCTCTTCTGCTTCTGTTAGGTCCTTATATTTCTGTCCTTTATTGTGCCTATTGTTGCATGAAATTTTTCCTTGATATCTCCAATTTTCTTAAAGAGATTGCTAGTTTTTCTCATTCTTTGTGTTCCTCTGTTTCTTTGAATTGTTCATTTAAAAATGTCTTCTTAACTCTCCTTGCTTCCTCTGGACCTCTGCATTCAGTTGAGTATCTTTTCCTTTCTCATTTGCCTTTCACTTCTCTTCTTTCCACAGCTATTTGTTAAGCCTGCTCATACAATGACATTGCCTTCTTAATTTCTTTTTCTTTGGGATGCTTTTTTTGCCTCGTCCAATTTATGAACCTCTGTCCATAGTTATTCAGGCACTCTGTCTATGAGACCTAATCTCTTGAATCTACCTGTCACCTCCACTGTATAAGGGAT
>NW_011405093.1:0-1105 GCF_000754665.1 Bison bison bison | reverse complement strand
GTGTGTGTGTGTGTGCGCGCGTGCTAATTCACTTCAGTCGTGTCCGACTCTGCGACTCTATGGATTGTGGCCCACCAGGGTCCTCTGTTCATGGAATTCCCCAGGCAAGGATACTGAAGTGGGTTGCTAGGTCGTCTTCCACGGTATCTTCCTGACCGTGGGATCAAACCCGAGTCTCATTGTCTCCTGTGTTGGCAGGCAGGTTACCACTAGGCCGCCTGGGAAGCCAGCCTGTGCTAGGTTCAGTCTCTCAGTAGCGTCCAACTCTTCACCCCCTTTCTCCTCAGGTGCCTCAGGGCCCTGGTCCTTCCCCTGCCTGGGGGCTAACTGGCAGGTCCAGGCCGCTGGAGGTCCCTGGGCCGACTGCCCTTTTGGGCTGGTGGCTGTGACGAGCCGTCTTCCCTGCAGCCTCCACCAAAGCCCACCCATCCAGCCACACACTCCCTCGGGTAATGGTAATGTCAACTTGATTCACGGCCATTCATCCGCCGGCAGCTGGGCCTGAGGGCGCAGTGTGCTGGGAAGCTCATCCCTGGGGGAAGCTGCTGCCACCAGGGTGCGGACCCCTCCTTTGGGAGGAAGTGGGGACAGAGGAAAGCACCCAGGGCTGAGGAGTTAGTTAAAATCCCGAGGCTATTGCTGACCTGTGTGGGTCTTCATTCATCGAGAACTATTTGCCAAGGGGCTTCCGTGTGGCAGGCGCTGAGTGTGCACTGGAGCTGCCACGGTGAGTCAGAAAGGCACCGATTCCATCCTCGTGGAGGGAGTATTCCAGGGAGGAAACAGAGATGACTCCGATAATTCCAACAGCAAAAGTTTTCAGTTCAGATTGTGAGAAGTGTTGTGTAGGTGAACCACAGAAAGTCCGGATTTAAACTGCAGGGGTGAGGGTGGGCCTCTCAGAGGAAGGGCCGTGGCAGCAGGCACTGAGGGATGAGGAAGGAGGCGGTGAGATGGTGTGGGCAGAAGTCAGAGCATGTGTAAAGGCCCTGGGGCTGACAGAATGCCGTGTGCCTGGGTGCAGCCCTGGGGCTCCAGGCACCGTGTGAGGGCATGAGGGTTGCTGCTGAGTGTGCATCTGGGGTCAGCTGGTGTGGGGCCTCGT
>NW_011405092.1:0-1054 GCF_000754665.1 Bison bison bison | reverse complement strand
CCGTGTCTCTTGCACTGCAGGGGAATTTTTAACCACTGAGCCACCGGGGAAGCCCCAGGGGAGACAGATGAGACTGTATTGAGGAGACTGAACTTAAACTGAACATGGGAAGAAGAGGGGTTTTAGGTGAAGGGAGAGAGAGATTAAAAGCAGGAGTGGGCATGACTACATGGTCTTAAGTGGAGGTAGGGGCTTGGTTTCCATACATGTAGAATGCAAATAACCATACCTACTTTGTAAGACCACTGTGAGGATTATAAGGTCTAGGAGAGAGGTAACAAATTCTTGTTCAGCATGGTGCAGTTATTGCTCCAGAGCCCACAGCAGACATAAACAGTCCTTCACAACATTCTACCAGAGAAGCAAGTCACAGGCTCAGAATTCTCTTACACACAGCTCCAGATAGTCAGTACTAATCAGAGTATATAGTTGGCATAAATTGGGTACTCAAGAAATCGTAAGTGTTATAACCCCTAGAGACCCACAAAATGTTGGGTACTACTAAAGGAATGCAGAACTTGTCCTTCCTAATCTTACCAAATACAAGTGAAACTCTCTGCATTTACAGTGTGTCAGAAGCCTGCCATGTCTTTAGCACTTGAAGGTCTGACAAGAGACTGAGACCCAGTCTGCTACAAAGGTTATCTGCCATATGTTGTAACATCTCTTATGAGCTATAAGTAGCAGCACACTTGATCTTTAGGAGTTGTAAAACCTCCAGAACATGGATACTTTCCCTAATGTCTTCATTTACCTCCCATAGCAATGTGGGAATCCCTCAGGGCCTGAATCAAATTGGCAAGTATAACCAAGAAGCAATAGAATCTGTCTTTGTGATTTCTTCTTGACTCCATGTAATGCTCTGCATTCAACCCTAGTGATATGATGTCTGCCTAAGGCAATGCCAACCCACTCCAGTACTCTTGCCTGGAAAATCCCATGGACGGAGGAGCCTGGTAGGCTGCAGCCCATGGGGTCAGGAAGAGTTGGACACGACTGAGTGACTTCACTTTCACTTTTCACTTTCATGCATTGGAGAAGGAAATGGCAACCC
>NW_011405091.1:0-1069 GCF_000754665.1 Bison bison bison | reverse complement strand
CTAAAACCAGCTTGAACATCTGGAATTCATGGTTCACGTATTGCTGAAGCCTGGCTTGGAGAATTTTGAGCATTACACTACTAGCATGTGAGATGAGTGCAATTGTGCAGTAGTTTGAGCATTCTTTGGCATTGACTTTCTTTGGCATTGGAATGAAAACTGACCTATAATGTAACTATAATATCCTTAATTACATATTTCTATTACTCTTTTTGGTCTTGTTTTCCTTTACCTCTGTTTATCCTCCCTTGATCAAATTACCTATCATCTATTTATCTATCTATCTATCTATCCATCCTCTACTTGTGCTTATCCTTCTTGTAACTTCAAATCTATATGTAATGAGGCAGAAACAAACAAAAAAAAAAAACTCAAAAAAATGCTTTAGTCTTAAGTGTTTAATGAGAAATTTATATGGACCTTTCAAAATCTTTTCCATTAATATGGTTTCAAAGTATAACAATGCAATAACAGAATTCATTGAAGTTTGTTATAATTAAAAATGTCTTGATCTCATTATATTCTTCTGAATACACTGTACTCAGGATGCTAAGACCAACTTTTGGTTATGTTAGGGATGATAAGCATGTGTGTGTGCGTGTGTGTGCTGAGTCTCTTCAGTCGTGTCCCATACTCTGTGACCCTACAAACAGTAGCCCACCAGCCTCCTCTGTCTATGGAATTCTCCAGGCAAGAACACTGGAGTCGCTTGCCATTTCCTTCTCCAGGGGAATCTTCCCAGCCGAGGGATCAAACATGTGTCTCCTGAGTTTCTCACATTACAGGCAGATTCTTTACCACTGAGCCTCAGTAGAAGCCTTAGGGATGATGATCTCATGTAAATGAACATTGATTTGTAAATATCATGTAAAAACAGATGTAGCAAAATTTCCCAATTAATTGCAATCATCTTTGAAAGAGAATGATGATTACAGTTTAGTTTTTCAACTAAAGAATACTTTAATATAAATGATGCTAACATGAAAAATGCTTAATTACAAAGGCTGATGTATGTTTTATTTCTGTTTTTTTAAATGACCTACAGTACTTGGTAGGTGTACTAAAATTG
>NW_011405090.1:0-1226 GCF_000754665.1 Bison bison bison | reverse complement strand
TAAAGTGGTATAGTGTTATTTGAAAGAGAATTTGGATTAATTTTAAATGTATATTGCAGCTTATTGGACAATCAATAGATTTAAAAATTAAGGAAGCATAACTGATGTGTTGATAGGAAGTAAAACAGAATCACATGAAATGCTCAATTAAAACCAGAGAAAGAAGAAAAAGAGAAGAGAAAGTGAAACAAAGAAAAGCAATAAATAGAAAACAATTACAATACAGATATTAATCCAAGTATATTACAGTCACTTTAAATGTAAATTATGTAAATAAACATCAAATAAGAGTGAGAATGGGTTTTAAAAACTCTATAATATGCTGTCTACAATAAAACAACTTTAAATATAAAAACTCAAGGGATGGAGAAAGATAAATACTTACTAGTTAAAAGAAAGGTATAATATATACTTTTCAACAAGAATTTGGGGCAAGAAAAATTAGTGACATAAAGAGAGAGATTGCAAAATAATAAAGGAGTCAACTTTCCAAGAACATACCAGTCCTCAACCTTTAAGACAAATGAAAAAATACATGAGGAACTACAAACAGAACTGTGGAAAAATAGACAAATCTTATATTATACTAATTGTTGGAGACTTCAGCACCCTTCTTTTAGTAACTGAAAGATCTAGCAGGCAGAAAATTATTAAGGATGTAAAGTTGAACTGAACAGCACCATCAATTAACTGGATTTGATTGACATTTATAAAATACTTATTCCACAACAAAGCCAGAATATATGTTATCCTCAAGCTCGTGTAAAAATTTCACCAATATAGACAACATTCTTGGTCATAAGACACATGTCAGATCAAATTTAGAAAAATAGACATAATACAAAATATGCTTTCAGAAATTAGAAAATTATAGGAATGTAGCATAAAAATACCCAAATAATTGGCTATGAAATTGTTGTTCAGTTGTGATGTCATGGATTGCAGCATGTCAGGCTCCTTTGTCATCCACTGTCTCCTGCAGTTTGCTCTCATTCATCTCCTTTGTTTTTGTTTTGGTTTGGCAGGGAGAGGTGGAAAACATTGCTTTGGGTCCAAGAGACACTGCCTTTGTACAGCACGTTCTCTGGTTTGAAGTATTATGTGTTCTCTGGCACCAGCCCTGAGATTTCATGGAATTGTCAGTTATTTTACCATCAGAAAATCTGCATTAACAATCCTAGAAGATTTTTCCTGGAACTCTTTTTTTTTTTCCTAGAAGACAACAA
>NW_011405089.1:0-1085 GCF_000754665.1 Bison bison bison | reverse complement strand
TGGTAAATATCAGTGAGCCCCAGTTTTCCATAGGTGGTTTACCACACACCTGTGCTATTGGAGAGAAGGTGGGAGGGACATGTGTGGGACAGGAGCAGAGCAGCCCATCACCGTCCATGTATGATGAGGCATTTTCAACCAAAAGAAAGATGGATTGTCAACCAGGCAACAGGATCTGACATGCAATTATGTCTGTGCACCTGCAGCTCGCCCCATATGCAAAATCCACAGGTGCAAACCTTGAGTCCAAAGACAGCCCTTTAAATCACCCGGCTCCAGATTTGCCAGTGGTTCCTGTCAGAGCAGGAAGGCTGCTTTCAGGAAAGGGAAACTGTGGGAGAAGCTCATTCAGGACTTCCTTCTCACACTTGGTTGTGCTTCCTTCATCCAGGGAGAACTTTCACCCTGGAGAAATTACAAGTCCTTCTCTGGATCATTTCTGCGGCTGGTGTCCTGTTCTCCTGCCCGACACCAATGAGGGGAGGAAACAGCTAACACCATGCTGGTTCATCCATCTTCTCTGGGCATCTCACTTGGACACTGGACATCCCCTTGCTTCAGCATCCTTCTGCATTTCCTTTCAGGCACATCACCAAACCACACCTTTAAAACTACAGACGCTCCCACCAGAAGCTTCTGTCCCTCCAGCACCTTCGCTGTCATCATCTTTGCTGCCTTCCAGGGATGAGCCTACACACGACCTCACCCTGAAGGCTATGTCCTCTCTACCCCCCACACACTCTCTTCTCTCTCACCTCTCTGAGCCCCAATTGTATTTTGTCCCTCTTTGTCACTTTGATAATTCTTACCATGTGTTAAGGAGAACTGTGTACCTTTCTCAACCACGTTAATAACAGTGAAATTAGTGGCTTGAACCCTCAATAAGGGTGGTTGGGCTAACACTCGTGCTTGCCTTTCCTTATTCAGTTCTCAGGAAAACCTGTGTAACAACTGCTATTATTCAGTCCATTTTACAGATGAAGAAACTGAGGCTCAGGAAGATTCATTCCTTTTTAACAAACATTTCTTGACTTCCAGGTATAAGCAGGCTGTCTCAGGCACTGGAGACATAAGAAGTGAAAAAA
>NW_011405088.1:0-1098 GCF_000754665.1 Bison bison bison | reverse complement strand
GTTAAGTGCCTAAATTGTAACTAAATACCAAAATTATTTTGTCTTAATAACAAATCAGTCTTCTTCCTCATCATTTCTTAGTTTTCCTAAGTGTCTCTTAATTAAATTTATGATTTCCTATGTATTTAAATAAAATCTTAAGTCTTTTAAGGATCCACTGAATTAATCACAAAATGTATCACTTTGGGCATCTTTTGGATATACAGAACTTGTTTATTTCACGTGATGTCACTGACTAATGTCCATCTGCTTTTGCCTTTCTTCTCCTCCTTTAGATGGATGGAGCACCATGGAAATTCACTGAAGGCTGCTAGCCAGGAGACTCAAGAAGGTATTATTAAAAAGGAGAACTATCCAAACATTGTCCTCTCTCTTTGGAGCCTATACAGGAAATAAAACTCTTAGGTAAGTAATAATCAGTGCTCTGTGTGCTCAAACACTCTAAGAAGGGTATTGTCTGAACTGGGAGAACTGTGGCTTTGGCTACACATTCAATGAACCAAGGTCTATGAGGTTCGAGTTCAGAGAAATGGATTTCTGCCACTGCAGACTCATTAGAGCTGATGCTATCACAGGGCTAAAAGGAAAACCTTATGTTCATCTCAGGGCTGCCAATTGTCCAGCAGCCATCCGCATCAGCAGTGGCAAGGAGCACTCTGAATTTGGGCTAGAGAAAGCGTCACGAGAGCCAGGCTAGTCAATGAGCCCAATCATGATAATGCTAATAATAGCAAACCTTTATTGAGCCCTTTACTGTGAGCCAGCACTGCTGAGAGCAATCTGTGTGCATCACCCCATTTAATCCTCGCTACTCCCATCATGAAGCTGGAGCTGTTATGAGGACCGTTTTGCACGTAAGAAATGAGGCTCAGACATGTTACGTAATTTGTCTGTGATCACTCAGCTGGAGAGGAGTAGAGCTGGATTTTGCACTCAGGTCTTGCTGCTGCCCAGAACCCCACTGCTTGGTTTTTCTACCTTTGAAGTCCAGTCTCTCAGCAGGCACTCTGCCCCTCTAGGATGTGGTCTTCTGGGACTAGGATTTAGGACTGGAACATCTTAACTTGAAGGGCCGTGACAGTCTTCAAGTCCCTTTTA
>NW_011405087.1:0-1149 GCF_000754665.1 Bison bison bison | reverse complement strand
GAAGAGACCCAGTTTCTTGAGCTCAAAGACAGTCTTACTTATAGAGCATGTCCTAAGGCATGGATCTTGAGGGCAAGCTTATCTAAGATTGCACATGCTGCTTGTAGGTCATATGGACCTAATTTGTAACTTGCATTGGCAAAAATTCTGTCTCCAAAAGTAAAGGATCTATGTTTAATTTAAAAAAATTTAAAAGCCCACCAGATGGACTTTGCTGGTGGTCCAGTAACTAACAGTCCATGCTCCCAATGTAGAGGACTTGGGTTTGATTCCTTGTCAGGGAGGGAACTAGATCCCACATGTGGCAATTAAGAGCTCACATCTTGTATCTGAAGAATGCAGATGTTGCAGCGAAGCCTGAAGATCTCCTATGTGCCACAGCTAAGACTCTGCACAGCCAAATAAATAAATATTGGAAAAGGAAATTAGAGTAACAATGGTTTCTAAGAAGTTTAACTTGGAGCAGAAATAGCATTTAGATGCAGTTTAAAAGCCTTTGCATTAAAGGTTCAAACAATGTTTATGTTCTTTTCCAATATATGAATTTCTGAAATCTGTAATACACGTTTCTGGGATTCTCTCTTTCTCTTTCGCACATGTAAACACACACACAACTACTGAGTTCATTGCAGTTGATGGAGTTCGGAATATACTATCCCAAAACACACTGTGTTGGCATATTGAATATTTTAAGCTGGGGGAATGTGAGAAGCAGGGTGTAAGAAGGATTTTGTGACCCCCTCTATTGCCTCACCCTCTGAAGCAAGTCATAAAACCCTCCTGTGAGAGGTGCCTTCCCAATGCCCAGAGAGAAGCACAGCCTTATGGGGAAGGCAGGGGGATGCTAGGGGATTTGAATGAACAGACTTTGCACGATTCCCATAGTTTACTAGTCTTAGCCCATACCCCTCCATCCTATCACATTTTCCCACCACTCTTCATCAAAGAGTGGAACACTAGCCTATGATCACTCAGGTTTCATCACTTCTTCAAGTCTCCATTTCTTCATAAAGCTCCCATGTATATATCATTTTTTCTCCCCAAACCAATTCTTTCTTCTCTTTGACTTTCTTTTTCTTAAGATTCCCCTTTCCTCCTGCACCTTTTTCCCCTGTGCCTCTGCTCCATTAAATTCCAGTTAAATTGCTT
>NW_011405086.1:0-1242 GCF_000754665.1 Bison bison bison | reverse complement strand
GAAAACATCTTCCTGAGAGTTTGGTGGGAACGAGTGCATTTGTCATTTAGATGCATCTACCATGGGCCTAAATATAGCCAAATTCATTTATCAAACATCTACCAAAGGCTTACTGTGGATCAGACTCTATGTTGAGGGCCAGAAATATAATGATGAATAAGATTTAATTATCTGATAATATTATCAACTTCAATGGGAATAATACTCTTTTTAGTTAAAAAAATAATAATAATTATGCTTTCCTCTAAAACTTATCTAAATATACCTAAATATTTACAAAAGACATAGCTGCCATTTGATGTCAATTCTGAATTTCAAGCCCAAATCACATAATTTCTCAACTTGCAATCTCTGATAAGCTTATCAGCAAAGTTTTATTACCTATTTCTTCCTGAAGCAACTAGTACCTATCTGCTTTCAAAAGGAAAAGAGACTCCAGTTTTGGGGCAAACAGATAGAGTTGTAACAAGTCAGCAAGAAAAGTAGGCCCTGCATTAAGCTTAAGGGTGACCATATCTTTCCAACTGGTTTTAATGAATCCTCACAGCATTTAATAATCTAAGGCCTGGAGTTCATTCATGAGAGAGGAGCTCCATCTCTGTTTTAGACTTCCCTACAAGGTACTTTCTCAACAGCCAGAAGGAAGATTGAATAACTAAGCGCCCCCCTGCCCCCAAGACTTGGACTCACTTTTAGCACATTCACCTCTTTCATCCTATCTCAATCAACAGAGTATACACAGGTAAACAGCCCCCACCACTCTAGGAGTCAGGGGTTACACAGGTTTAAGAAAGTTTGAACATCCCAATTTCCTTGAGAAAAAACAAGGCCCTGCAGGCCCCACAGATACTGGTGCCCTTCCTGTATTCTTTAGAAAGCTGAAAAAGTAGGCTTGTCTGTGACATCAAGAGCACAGTATTTCTCAAGTAATTGCTAGTATGGTCAAGAGCTACTTTTTTCATGCCAGGCTGCCTGCTACTCTAAGATGCTGAATAGCCTGCCCACATCACTCCTCAGTCCCTGCTTAGTCAAATCCAGCGCTGCCACAGTCTCCAAGACAGTTAGCTTCCGCCCTGAGACACTGAGGCCCTGAGACACTTCATGAATACTTACATCTCACCAGACCTGAAGACCAAAGGCTGCAATAATATTCCACAAACTCAGAACTTTTCCAGTCCTGCTCTGGCACACAGATGGCCCCTTCTGGAGGTGGGCACTGGTGCTGTTTACCTTTTCTCTATT
>NW_011405085.1:0-1182 GCF_000754665.1 Bison bison bison | reverse complement strand
TTAAGGAAGATGGGAGACTTAATACAGAATCCTCTGTTGATGCTATAACCAAATGTCCTGCTCTAAAGACTGACGTGTAGATGAGTGTGGTCTTCTCTGTGCAGTTTAGTAAGACCTTTTATAAGGCAGGGGTTCATGTTCTTAATCTCCCCTCAAGCTTTGCCCCACAAACACACATACTTATTTTAATATGTTTTGATGATTTTTCTACTTTGATTCTTCATTTCACTCTTCTTTCTGAGATTTTTAGCTATTGATGTGGCCTCTTTCACTTCCCCAACTCCCTTTCCCTTCAAGCCTTTATCGGTTGTGTGTATTATTGCAAAATAATCTTGTGTTTTCATCCTGGAATGCTTCTTTTAGCTCTTCTGACAACCTCATCTTTCAAGATTCATCTTAGTCTCTGCTCAGTGCATGACTTCTCTGATTGATTCAGATAGGAGATGGTGACCTTCCCTCTAGCCTACCACGACTCTTTGTAAACACTGCAGTTACAGCATGTTCTGCAATTTGGTGAAATTCTTGTCTACATTGCTATTTCTCCACCTAGACTGCAAGCTCTTTGAGAGTAGCAATCTTCCCACCAGCACCTGGTTCAATGCATAACATGTAATTGGTTCTTAATAAACATTAAATATTGACCAAGTTTCCCAGGTGGCTCAGTGGTAAAGAATCTGCCTTCCAATGCAGGAGATGCAAGAGATGCAGGGTCAATCCCTGAGTCAGGAAGATCCCCTGGAGAAGGAAATGGCAACCCTGGTTCAGTGCACAATATGTAGTTGGTCCTTAATACATATTAAATATTTACTGACTATAATTTTAGCATTCACTGAATTAAAAGAGTGAAGGGCTATAAGAAGGATTGATTGTGTAGTACCTCTAGGGCTAGACTGATTAGCTAGCTGAACTCACTTAGCAGTAGGGATATTCATAAGAAATTGACATTTTTTCAAGTATGGAATCTACTTAGGAAGTTGAAGAATGAAAACAACAAATCGGTCTTCTCACTGAGCTCCTTTCTGTCAATCAGTGACAGTTGAGGATTCGCACGAGAAGAAGAGATAATTCACGGAGCTAGCGTTGTTGCCTTCTGTCTTCACAGAGGCCTATTCAGCTGTTTTGTGAGACATTCTGTTAAAAAAAAAAAAAGAAAACAACAAATCGATACTTGAGAAGAGGCAG
>NW_011405084.1:0-1110 GCF_000754665.1 Bison bison bison | reverse complement strand
CACAAAGAGTCGAACACGACTGAAGAGACTTAGCACACACGCATGCGTGTGCGTGTTATCATGGCACTACAGCAGCGCATTTCCTCAACCGGTTCCTTGTGCCTAGAGCGTCCTCCACCCCATCCAGCTGGTTCACTGGAGAGATCCGCTCAAGCTTTCCCCTCACCCCTAAACCCTGTCCCTGCTCTGTATTCCGGGGCAGCCGGGACATTCCTACATCCAATACTACTAGTACTACTATTATTAATTGTTTGGCCACTTGTCAACCTCTACCACCAGACTGAGAGGTCCTGAGGGTTTGGATTTTGGTTCTCCTTATCTCTGTACTCACAGGAGCTGGGCCAGACTAGGCATTCAGAAAGGGTTCGCCCCAGAAGAGATCATCCCTAAGGCATCCTGTGTGTACAATTGCATCTCCTCCTTTCATATCCAGGTACATAAGTACATCCATTTTGGAATTCATGTGGACCAGTGCTATGTCCAGCACCTACCTCTCCAACCCATTCTCACTCTGAGCCCCATCACCCTATTTTCAATGTTTGTTATCCCAACTAGCCTCTCTCAACTCCATTAAAATAGAATGAATTTTTTTCAGCTCTCATGCAGCACTCCATATTAGGTGATCTGGGCTGAAACACAATATGTTTGCTGATATCAAAATGCTGCTGCTCACCCAGGGGATTAACACTCTGACAAAAATCATTAGAAACCTGATGGAGTGGTGAGGCCTCCTGAGCTTGCCGAACGCTCATTTCTCAGCCTAATGAATGCCTTCGTCCCAGGCCACAGTTACAACCCATCCATTTCCCTGTCTTCCGGGCCGCCTGGAAACACCCGTAAATGCCTTGGGGAAGGTTCTCCCCCAGCTCGCTAGGCCACCTCCTAAGACCTCCAGCTAAGAACTGCCCATGTAAGCTGCGGCTTTTTTTGTGTAGAGAATAAACATTTGATTTCTACTTCTGAGTGGGAGGGGAGAGTCTGAAGCAGATCAATACTTCCTCTGAGAACAACCAAAAATGCTAGATGAAATGCAAAATGCATTTGTGTTAAAGTCTTGTAGGGGCTTCCCAGGTGGCTCAGTGGGTAAAGAATCCGCCTGCAGTGCAGGAG
>NW_011405083.1:0-1218 GCF_000754665.1 Bison bison bison | reverse complement strand
TGGGTTTGTTGGCAGTGTTTTGCTCTTTTGAATGGCTTTTCAATGAACATTCTTCTGATTCTCTGATGCACAAGTGCAGAAGTTTCTCTTGGGTTTATTCATAGGTGTGCAACTGCTAGGCATAGAGGATACAAATATTTCATTTTTCAAGCTAATGCTTTATTTTTTTCTGACCTACGTTTCACCTGATACAGTTTTTTTTCCTCCCATAAAGGCAGATTTTTTTGTTTTGCTTTCTTGCAGTGTCTTCAGCACCTAAAACTGTACTTGACATATAAGTGCTTGATAAGTATTTGATGACTGAATGAAGCTTTTCAAGTTGATCATACCAGTTTGTTTTCATTATTAGTGTATAAAAGTTCATTTTTTTAATTTAAAGTTCATTTTGATCCACGTCTTTGCCTAGACTTAATATTATCAGACTTCTTACAACAAGTATAACATGGTTTCTTATTGTGGTCTTAATTTTGTTTTCTTTATTACTGGTGAGATTGAGCATCTTTTCAAATTGATTATTAGGTTAGTTGGAGTTTTGTTGTTGTTCTTGTCTTATAACCAGATTTTTTTCCCTTGCTGTCGCAGGTGGATGGGGAGCTAGAAGCTTTGATGGAGAATGGCGAGGGTCTCTCTGATAAAAACCAAGTGCTCAGCTTATCCCGGCTAATGGTTAGAATTGAAACTTTGGAACAGAAACTTACCTGTCTCAAGCTCATACAGGTGAACACTTTGATATTACTTTATTTATTTCTGAATTTGAGGTGGGACATTTAAACTACAGTCCAGAATGATGAAAAGGAATAATTCTAATAAGAGTTACTCTTATTTTTAGAATGGTTTTGCAAGTTCTATATGACATTGAAAACTTGTACTCTTAAAAATGTCTTGAGTTCAGCATCACTTACTCTATTAGTAGATATTGTTTTCTTTCTAGTCAAAGAACATGGTGAGATTTTTTTTTCTGTGTGTGTGTGTAATAGTTCTTAATAGAGGTCTTCCCTCCTCACTTGATTATTAGAATGCCCTTGTGTGTAATAGTTCTTAATAGAGGTCTTCCCTCCTCACTTGATTATTAGCATGCCAAGGCCATTTTTACCACATGATCTCAAAGCAAGGAATTTTAACAGGAATATGTTTATTCTTTTTTTTTTTATTTAAATTTATTTATTTAAATTGGAGGCTAATTACTTTACAATATTGTATCGGTTTTGCCATACATCA
>NW_011405082.1:0-1224 GCF_000754665.1 Bison bison bison | reverse complement strand
CCAAAGATCAAAGAAATATGAAGGATTGGTATAAAACTCAAACCTTCTTTACCATCATCTCTGAAATATAAAATATCAATGAAAATATACATTAGTAAGACTTAGGCAATCAGAATAGAAATTATTTTACTAAAATTGTTTCTCTTACATTAAGAAAATACAGCATGTGTAAAAATACTGGCAAAGTAAATCACAATATGCACCAATAGAACATTTCTCATAAATCAGACAGGAAAGTTTTGCAGAGTTTGTGTTAATAATTTAAAGTACAACTGGATAATTTTCATCCCTAACTTCTACTGGATACAAGGTTTTCTATAAGTCCTGTGGGAAATTTCAATAATTACCAATGATTCTGCCGAAGATAAAAGCCTGAAAAGATGACAGAACAGAGAAACTATACAGGGTTTCTTACTTATAGTCTTATCAAACAGAAAAAAAATGTCACCAAATAGTCATTCTAATAGTAATAGTTATATCCAATGACTTGCATACTGACATAGTTTCAAATAACTATCCAAATACCATTTCATTTAGGGTATGTGTTGTGCCTCTTAAATTCCTCATTTAACAATTTATGTGAAACACTCAAAGAAAGGCTGAATAACTCTAGATTTTTTTAAATGGCAAAAAAAAAATTAAAAACAGATACTACATAGTCATAACACAGAAATATGAAACATACAGATAAAGAGTAGATAAGAACAAGAAAAAATGATATTTATTTTATTAATGTGGTGAGATTTTGAACTCTTTATTTTTTGTTTTCCATCAAATTAGAAATTAAATTAAAAAAACAATAACAACTCCTCATCCCTTTAGAGTAATATTTGTCATTGGCTTTTCTTAAAAACATTTGTCAAAACAACTCCTTTGATTTGTATGCCAGAATCCTGGGACCTCACCTAGTAAATAAAGCAAAGGTTTTCTAAAGGTGTTAGCTACGGAGGGGGTCTCTGCACTGGTCAGGAATCCAGTGAAATAAAAAATGTTCGGGGATTTAACATTTCAAGTTAGACCTCTTTGAACTTGAAGTCTGAGATAAGTAACCAGCCTTCTTATTTATTAGCCTACTGACCTGTAAGGAGTGAGTATATTGAGAGGCGGAGGCTGTTCACAAACATCATATGTCTCTTGTAATGGAATAGGCAAAGTCTTGCGGTCAAAAAGCTGCTGATCTTGAATTGTAGAACTTCGGAAAGCTTTTCTCATTGTTATATCTTG
>NW_011405081.1:0-1061 GCF_000754665.1 Bison bison bison | reverse complement strand
TAGAGACTTCTTCCACTAACACATTTTTGCTTACTTCTTGATATATTTTTTAAAAATTTTGGCTGCTATGGCAAATACATAATCTTCTTTTTGTTTTACATGTTCTAAGTGGTTATTGTTGCTCTATGGCTACTGTTGTTGTTTAGTCTCCAATACCAGTAAGTCATGTCCTTTTCTTTTGTGACCCCATGGACTGTAGCCTGCCAGGCTCCTCTGCTTTTTCCAGGCAGGAATACTAGAACCAGTTGCCATTTTCCTTCTCAGGTGATCCTCTACCCAGGGACAGAGCCCACATCTCCTGTGCTAGCAGGCAGTTACTCCAGCGCTGAACCACCTGGGAAGCTATTGCTTCGCTATAGGAAAGCCTTTTAGTTTTCTATTTATTTTACATCTCTGAGCCTTACCACATTTCATTGTTAGCTCAAACTAATTTTTCCTTTGATTCATTGAGGTTTTAGATGAAATCTTATAATCTGTAAGCAATAGTATTTTGTCACTTTCTTTATAAAATTTATATCTCTAAGTTTTCATTATCCTATTTCATCAGTTAGAACTTCAGAAACTTGCTGAATAATAGCAGTCGTAGCCAATATCTCTTTTTCCCCGGAATTTATCAGGTACGCCTCTGGAGTTGTGTAGTCATTCAAGGTAGCATAGTAAGCATGGAAAACAAGATGTTATCCATAGTCCTATTTCATTCCAAAGTTTATTTTCACTTTAGTCTGTTTATTTTAATAACAAACAGATTTGAGCTTTATGAGATGCATATTAGCATCTATAATTCTTTTTTCCCTTCTCTTTTGATCTTTTGATGGGACACATTATATTTATTGCTTTTGTAATGGTGAGCCCATTTGGCACACCTGGAGTAAACTTTATTTGGCCATGATGTATCATTCTTTTGATATATTACAGACTTTAATTTGTTAAAATTTTACTTGGCATTTTTGCAGTTGTATTTATAAATGTGGTTATTCTGTAATGTGTGCATAGGCATATGTGTTTGTATCATGAATGTTCTTTACTAATTATGGTGTCAAGTTCATGCCAGCTACAGAAAA
>NW_011405080.1:0-1601 GCF_000754665.1 Bison bison bison | reverse complement strand
CAAATAATCCGGTAGGATAAGATTAATGTAGGAAAGTTACTGTGAGAGAAGTTTGGAGTAGAAGATCAGAAATTTAAGCTTAAATGACTATTTGCTACCTATAAAATAAGAGTTTTGAACAAAGAGTATCAACCTAGAAATCCAAAAGTAATTTTGGCTCCTGATGCTGTCCTCAGGCCTATTCTAGATGTAGATCTTAAGTCTAATAGATCTTAAGTGAAAGTCTTATCTCAAAATAAATCAGGAGGGTAAGTACAAAGCATAAATTCTTGCACTAAACCACTGTAAAATAACTGTCCCAACATTATGGCAATGTCAAACTGTGTGGATTAAAAGGTATAGAACTTGAAATTAGTATAGCAAACTTTGGCCAATCTTGTGACCTGTGGGCATCTATGAATGACAAATAACTCAAAGTTATGAAATGAAGTTAGAATTGGTTTGGGTGCATTAGCCAAACAGGATACTGTCTAATTATTTAGAAAAATAAATTATACATATTTATAGCATAAATGATTATATTGAAAACATTTCTTTTGGGAGGGACTCTTGTGGGTGTTTTAGTGGTTCTCTCGGGGAGCTGGGAGTGGGCATCACTGCGGAGTTGGGCCCCTTCCCCCATGGAGGGAGGGATAAGGAAGTGGGAGCCTGGCCCGAGTAGCTCCCAGCTTTTCCGACAGGGAAGCGCCTTTGCTGAGTAGGCTGTGACCCCCAGGATGCCCTTGGCCTAATCTCTAGGCCCCTGGAATATTCTGGGCCACGTGGCAAAGGGGACAGTGTGGTCACCAAGTGGCTGGCCTCTTTGAGGGGGGAGTTGTCCTGGTTTTCCGACTGGACCCAGTGAAATCATAGAGGCTGTCTGCTCATGGGAAGGGGGCAGAGGAGAGTGGCGGCTCTCAGGACTGGCTTCCTGGGGCTGGATGGGGCTAGGAGTCGCCTCCCCTCAAGAGGCTGCAGGAGCCCTGCCCGGCCGATACCTGGGTCTGAGCCCAGGGGGGCCTGGCTTGGACATCCACCATCCAGAACCAAGGATGGCTTGTGGGAGTTTGTTGGGGCGGCTAACGCAGCCCATGAGGCCCAGCCACTGGACGAGCAGTACAGGACGGAAGGTGTTTTGTGTCAGATTGCCCCATTAGTATCAAATGACGGGCCCAGAAACGTCCCTTGTCTCAAGAGGAACAGACCTCCTAGGGGCTTCTATGCACCCCAGAGAGCCAGGCATGTCAGACATAACCAACCTGCAGGGTCTGGCAGAGAAGGGACCAGAGGACGTCTAGGAGGTGAGAACCTTGGAGGAAGCGGGTGAACACTGCCCCTGAGCAAAGAGACCCCAAGTCTAGTGAGAGCTGGTTGCAGGAGACGGAACCTGAGGGCCAGGGCTTTTCTGCGTGTGCTGGGAAACAGGTTTAGAGAAGGCTTCCTGGGGTCAGACGTGTGTTATTACCGTTTCTCCTCCTGTAGCCTGCACGGGTTTGCACGGTGGCCCTCCACTGTACATCGTTACCTGTACTAAAGCTCTTTGCTGAGCTCGAGGGCCAGGGTCTGGCCAGACCACCGTTACCTGGGGGTCTGTGATCTCGGAAGGGCTGCCCCGAGGAAGC
>NW_011405079.1:0-1092 GCF_000754665.1 Bison bison bison | reverse complement strand
ATGTTGAGACTCTAGTAATACTAACCAGTCCAGCAGTGTTTTAAAGACAGCAGGTTTGGAAACTTTTGATGACAATGTCCGTTCAGAGGGTCAATTTAATCACAGTAAAATCACAATGCCTTCATACTCTCTGGAACATGACTCATTACCTTAAGAGAGAAACTTCCAGATTTTTTTCTCTTCCTACTTACTTTTGTACACATGAAATGCCTACATATACATATGACTTGACTAAAGGTGGGATCCTAATACCTGAGTTCTTTAAGTTGAAATATAATTGACATGTAATATTATATTAGTTTCTGGTGTAATAGTAATATGAAATGCTTGGTAAATCCATCAGCTGCATTTAAAGTCCCTTTATTTCCTATATGAACTAATCTCATTTTCTTCAGATCATAAGCCTTTTGAGGAAGCTACATATTTTCTTTGCTTCAAAGCTGTTAAGGCCCAGATACATCTGCAGCTTTACACACAACAAATGACTTAGATCATCATTTGAAGTATGTTTGTGAACCTGGTAAGACTTGAGGCCTGACATGCTGAAACACGATCTAATCTAAAACAGGTGAACTGAGCTCTGAAATAGTTATCATGTACCTGCCCTTTCTGAATGTACAAATTGAACTACCCATGTAATATGAAATGATCACCATGATAAGTCTAGTTACCATCTGTCACCATACAAAGTTATTAAAATTTTGACTATATTCCCAATGATGTACATTATATCCCCATGGCTTATTTTTATAACTAGAGAGTTGTATCTCTTTATTCCCTTCATCTACTTTGCCTGCACACACCCCCATTTCCCTTCCATCTGGCAATCATCCCTTCTTTATATCTGTGAGTCTGGTTTTGTTTAGTTTGTTTTGTTTTTAGATTCAAAATGTAAGTGAGATCATATGGGATTTCTCTTTGTCTTCCCCTGTCTTATTTTAGTTAGGTGAATACCCTCTAGATCCATCCATATTATTTCAAATGGCAAGATTTCATTATTTATGGCTGAGTAATATTTCATTGTGTATGTTGTGTGTGTGTGTGTGAGTGTGTTGTGTATAGCTGCCACGGGGGGCCGTGTGGGCGGCATGA
>NW_011405078.1:0-1110 GCF_000754665.1 Bison bison bison | reverse complement strand
CTTAGTTGTGTCCAGTTCTTTGCAACCCCGTGGACTGTGGTCCTCTAGGCTCTTCTGTCCCCCTGTCCATTTTCCAGGCAAGAATATTGGAGTGGGTTGCTACTTTTTTCTCTAGGGGAATCTTCCTGACCCAAGGATCAAACCCCAGTGTCTTGCATTGCAGGCAGATTCTTTAGTGTCTCAGCCACCAGGGAAGCCCCAGAAAATCAGAGATTGTGTAATTTTAAGGAACTTAACTTAGACCTGAGGCTGATGGGTTTGTTTCTGGAGTTTCCTTAAACCTTAGAAGGGGTCTAGGCTGTATTCCGCATAGAGACTAGGTTAGTCCTCCAATTCTGGATAGAGGGGCCCAGCATGGCAGCCCGTTTGTCCTCCACATTCTTCTCCATGATCACCGATGTCACTAATTCCTAGTGTGGTTACTACTAAATACTGCCCGTGTTCTGCTCATTACCACCCTTTCTTCCCCAAATCTTATGGTACATGTGAATCCCTACCTTTTAAAATGTTCAACTCTAGAATTAAAAAAAAATTTTTTTTTCTTTTATTTAAATCCCTATTTTTCACATTAGGTCATTTGACAATGTTGGTTTTTAGACACCAGAATAGTTTAAAATCATTGGGGGGAAAATCTGCCGTACTAGCTTTTGCTTGGAAAACAGTTGTCAAGGAAATAGATTTTTGCAAAACATTGCTTCCCAGGAGAGCTCTCTCTTTCCATGTATCCCCACACTGAACATTATTCTCCTGTGCAATGCAGTAGGCAAAGGTACCATTGGCAGGTAATTTGTCTAGTCAACATCTAATTATGAATTAAAACCCTTGCTGTCACATTCTGAGGTCGGCAGCCAATGGTGGACCAAGTTCAAATTCAGTTTATAGTCCACCTGCAATGTTCTTGGACTTATAGAAACGACAGAAGATTTCTTGGCCCTGGCCCTAGACAGGGAATAGGATTCTGTAAACTCTATTAGTAGACAATAAGAGGCACCTGATAGATGGAGCTGAAATTGCAAAACATTGTTCCATTAAAAGAAAAGGTGAAGGCTCCCGGGGCAGAGGCTGTGACTCAAGGCGCTCACATAAGGAGATACTTATCTCATGATTAGA
>NW_011405077.1:0-1316 GCF_000754665.1 Bison bison bison | reverse complement strand
TACATATCTGGTGCGTGGGTGCATGCATCTAAGTCTCTTCAGCTGTTCTGAGGCCAGCCATCAAAAGCCAAAACTCAATTCCTGTGGCTCAATTCCTGGAAATCCCCACCCCTTCCTCAAAATAATTGGGATAATCCTCCCACTCATTAACCTTTGAAATAACCCAGCCCATAAAACTAACCACACCGTATTTTGAGGCTGTCTTCTGAGATGGTCCACACTCTGTGGAGTCCATTTCTCTCTAAATAAATCCCCTTCTTACCTAGCATGTGTCTCTCACTGAATTCTTTCTGCAAAGAAACCTCAAGAACCTGAGCTTCATTAAGTCCTGAAACCAAGTATGTGATCTTAGTTAAAAGACCACGAGTTCAAATCCCAGTCATAGGTGAATGGTTTCACTGCCTTGTACCATATACAAAAGTAATCAAAAATGGATCACAAACCCAACTGTGTATGCTAAAACTCTAAAATCCTTAGCGAAATATATCAGAGTAAGTCTGCATGATCTCGGATAAAGCAAAACCTTCTTAGATATGACACTTAAAGCACTGATGACAGAAGACATAACCCAGTTAAAAAATCAGCAACAGAACAGGTTAAGTATTTCCTTAAAGAAGATAAACAAATGGCCAAAATGTATAAGAAAAGATGCTCTCCATCATTAGCCATCAGGGAAGGGCAAATCAAAACATTGAGATAGTACTTCACACCTACTAAAATAGCTATGATTGGAAATTCTCTGGCAGTCCAGTGGTTAGTGATATTGGGTGGTCTCAATCTGCAGTGGTTTGAAGCAGGATCTCAGTTCCCCAGCCAGAGATTGAAGTCAGGTCATGGCAGTAATAGCACTGAGTCCTTGGACCATCAGATAATGATGACTGCACACCCGTGTGAATATATTGAAAACCGTTGGATTGTACACTTTGAGTGGTTTGTATGTGAATTATATCTCAGTAAAGCTGTTATATATTGAAAATCCACTTGTTTTAGAATAATAAAGAGCATAAAGTCCAATATTCTTTCCATTCCCATGCCTAAATCTCCTTCTCCTCTATCTATCCTACCTCAAACTGCCATCCACTGGGATAAACATTTCGAAAGCCTCATTTTTAGTGTTGTTACTTCTCAGTTCCTAAGCCCTCACTTCCAATCTGTCACCAAGTCATGTTGCTCTTACTCCAGAATATACACTGACTCTGTGCACTATTCACTGCCTCCACTGCTGCTATTCTAATTCAGTTCAGTTTAGTTCAGTCGCTCAGTCGTGTCCGACTCTTTGGGACCCCATGAATCGCAGCACACCAGGCCTCCCTGTC
>NW_011405076.1:0-1059 GCF_000754665.1 Bison bison bison | reverse complement strand
TTTTTTTTTTTATTAAAAAAAAAAAAAAAACCCAGCCACAAATTTTACAATCTAAATCTCAAACTAAATTGAAATATGTATGTATATTTTCTCAGAAGTAGAAAATATGGGCACAGTTTTCCATTTCCCTGTTCTATTCTCACTCCAAGAGGACCAATTTTCTGTTGTCCAAAGTTGGGTAAATAGAGGTCTGAGTGATTAATCCATGCCTTGGGCCCAAAGAACATAGAAAGGAAAGTGAAGTCAGTTAGCAAGGGCTTAACAAGGTAAGACTGAGACCAAAGACCCACTATAGAACTAATTAAAATCAAATTTACTCATTTTTTGTTCACCTGCTTGTGCCAGGTGGTAGGCGCTAGACACAGGATGACCTGTGTGCTTCTCTCAATATCCATGGAAGTTAGCAGACCGGCGACCTGTCACCCTGGGGTAACAGGAGACTCATCCTGCCCCACTCCACCCCAGTACAACATTAAGGGAAATGAATCTCATTCTGTTCTTTTGGGGGAGTAATTTATCAGATGATTTATTTCCAGTGCAGTCTGCATGACAAGTAAACAAATGTGTTATTTTTGCCCACTGTAGTTGGATTTTAAACACAGAGAAAGAGACAGACTAAGTGTCTTTCTAGGATATGTGAGTAGCTCTGACAACAGCTTTGAAAAATAAAGGAACTCCACTACGCGGCGTTTAGCAAGAACTGATTTACATACTAGAGTAGATCTTTCATGAATTCTGCCAACGTAGAGAGGAAAGGGGAGGGAAAAAAAGGTTCCAATTGCTCGCTACCACTGTGCATGTTGATGAATCCCCCAGCACATGTTAATTAATGCCCTATTGTGTTTGGCAGACTACCAGGGACTGTGATTGTACACGGGCTGATCCTTTAAATGGAGAGTGGCTTACTCTATATTGAAAAGAAAAAAGATGTGTATTTGTATAAGGCACAACTATCCCTTAGGAATAAGTGTTTTGCTTTTAGTGCAATTAAGAGAGAAGAACTGCCATCTATCACAATATTTTATCATTATATGTAAAAAAAAAAAAAAAAAAAATTTT
>NW_011405075.1:0-1065 GCF_000754665.1 Bison bison bison | reverse complement strand
TTTTTTTTTTTCCCCTTGATCTTTTGAGCTATAATTTTGTTACTAGCTTGAGTGATGAGGATGCCATTTATTCAGTTTTGGTGAACACTTAATCTAAGCAGAAGAACTTTTCATCACTCCAAGTGGCCCAAAACACTTGGATTAAGATTTTGTTATGAATTCCATGGCCCTAAATCCCCAGGTGGGATTCTATGGATAGCCCTCAGATGCAGAAAGTTGTCCCATGGGAACCTAGCTGGGGGACATGATTGTAACAGCTGTTAAGGTTCCAAAATCCTGGATTTCATCTGTCTTGTGGAAAATTGCCTTGATGCAGCATGTACCTCCTAGTACACTACCAGGCAAGCTATCCCAGAGGTCACACAACAGAATGGCTCACAGATCAAATTAAAATGCTCAAATCATATAGGTTATTAAGTAAATTTAAAATACACAGGGGGAATCAAGTGGTCATAGCACAATATATGATGTAAATGGGGTGGAAGGACCTGAATGGCACCTGAATCCTAGGGTGTGCAAAATTCATCTGTTCTTTCTCTCTTTCTCACAGTCTTTCTCTCTCCTACACACATTAGCCTTCACCACTGATGCTTTGGTTTGTGAAAACTGCCACTGAGGTTAGAGCAAAGGGCAAAAAATACCTAGAGCTAGTGATACATACCGTCAGAGAAACACAGGAATGGGGACAAGTATGCCCTTTTTGTTAATTAGGTCCTTAACTAGCTTACTGAAGATCCATAAGTTTTATTTGTAGTTCATGGAAAGAGAATGCAGAGGCCATGATGGCTGACACCAGTGGTTGACCAAATGAAGGCCTTATGAACATTAAGTTTGTGTATTTTGTATCCTGAGTGTTTGGAATTTTTTTGTTAGTACTTCATATGTATGTTTATTACTTCATGAATATTAGGATTTTCCTGGCTTATTCATTCTTCTCTATCTACATTTAACAAACTCATGCTCTTCTTACACCTATGTTTACTTGGCACATCTTACAAGTTTCACCCATCCTATTTGGTTTTTTTCTTCTACAGCATAGCTTTGTCTTCTCAGCAAAGCAACAAA
>NW_011405074.1:0-1229 GCF_000754665.1 Bison bison bison | reverse complement strand
GTACTGGAGTGGGTTGCTGTTTCCTTCTCCAGGAGATCTTCCCAACCCAGGGATCTAACCCGGGTCTCCCGCATTGCAGGCAGATGCTTTACCGTCTGAGCCACCAGGGAAGTCCCCATTTGGACAATGGCTGGCCAAAAATAAGTTGTGTTGAATTAACATTTTCTCATGCCTACTGTCAAAGCTTCAAACACTCCACTTTGGAAATTTTTATCCTCTCAAATTATCCTTATGCAAACAAACTGCTTTTATTTGTTAGAGCTTCAGGCACTGCCAGAAAATTATATTTAAAAAAAATTTTTAAGAAAAAATTTTTTTCATTATAGGAGCACTTTCCTTTTTTTCTACTGTTTCACTTATTTTGTAAAACATTTTCCTAGTACTTGAGTTAAAATTTTAAATTTCACATAAAGAAAACCAAACTACTTATAATTGCAGTATCTGTTTATTCTTTGTAACGTTTTTGCTCCTTTTAGCAATTACTGGTGGCCCCATATGGACTAGATAACATTTAAGATCCTTTCTAACCCTTGAACCCAATACCTCTTTTCTTTTTGAAATGACGATCATCTGTGAAACTATGTTTGCACTTGTCTACTAAGTACTAAAATATGATCTTTCTCATAAACCCTCAGTGAGAACCACTTAAACCAAATAAATTTAGGCTTTCTTCTCCATTGCCTTTGGATTCTGAAGCCATCTGGTGCTCATAGGAAGAGAAAGTACCATTCTCTTAAATCTAATACCATGCATGTTTGAGCATCTGCTCCTTCAGTGGGCTTTGGGAGAACAAAGTTCATGTGCTAGAAGTTAATTACTTTGCCTAAAACAACCCTGTATGTCTTAATCTTTCAAATTTTCCTGCCACAATTGTTTTGTGAATCAACATTTTCAGTATTTACATGCAAATGTTTTAATAAGGATATTTTCTGTTTGGAAACAACCCAACTACATACTCCTATGCTTCCTTTTAATAGGAAATCTAGAAAGATGTAGGAGAATCTTGAAGATCAAAGTTCAGCATCTTTACTAGGTGGCTCAGACGGTAAAGCGTCTGCCTACAACGCAGGAGACCTGGGTTCAATCCCTGGATTGGGAAGATTTCCTGGAGAAGAAAATGGCAACCCACTCCAGTGTTCTTGCCTGGAAAATCCCATGGACAGAGGAGCCTGGTAGGCTACAGTCAATGGGGTTGCAAAGAGTCGGACACGACTAAACGACTTCACTTT
>NW_011405073.1:0-1347 GCF_000754665.1 Bison bison bison | reverse complement strand
TCAGTGCCAGAAATATTTACAGAAAATACAATAAGAAAAAGATCATGTCTTGGCAACATACCAAAATTCATACAAATTGTGTATATGATTTCAAGCAAATAATGATACTGTTTATTTTTTTAGCCACAACTGCCAAGCCCTTCAGAGGAGAAAGATGTTCTTGGTCACTGCAAGAGACAAGGACTTGGGAAACTTGGTTTGCTTCAACAAGTATTTATTGGGCGCCTACTGTATGCAAGGCACTGTGGAATCCCAAATTATACCTTTCCCTCACCGTTAAAAAAAGAAAAGCATCTGAAAAAACATGAGTTGATATTCTGAGAAAAACACTATACAGTACATGGCTTCTTTTGCTGCTGAGAACCCACGGTTTGATTCCACGTTAAATGGGTGAATTACCTCCAATCTCTCCATCTCGGGACAAGAGGTTGTCATGGAAATCCCTAAAACAGACCATCTAACACAACTTACCGCTTTATGTAAACATATAAACCAATTCTTTTTTGGAAAAATATAACCAGAACAGGTTTTAAAATGCTGAATGAAGAACAACCAGCAGGAGTGTCAAATTACCTCTGATACACTTTTTTTACTGTCCAGTGCGAAACATGTCTTTGAGCAAGGCTGGCTTCCACTTTCTTTGGGTAAAGTTCTACCTTCCAATGCAAGTTAAGTACTCTTGAAGACTCTGCTTCTCTAAAAATCACTCTGCAGAACTCGACAAATGTTTCCTCAGTGTATACAGGAAGTAACCACTCATGAAGGCCTCACATGTGCAACTGTAGGGAACTGACGTAACTGGCCCAAAGACCTATTTTGTTTTATAAATGAGTCCAAAGGGCTGCCTCAGGGGAGCTGAGGACTTGGAAATGGAGGATAGCGTGCATGCGTGTTGTGTATATATTGTCAGGAAGGGAGTGGGGGTCAACCCACCAGGTAACGATTCCAGTCAAAGGGCCAATGGATAGGAGGGGGTCTTAGGAGGAAGCACTGGCTGAACAGGAAAACGCAAAAGCACTCCTCACTGTCCTTGGTGCTCTCAGGCAGACGGGGAGAAAGCCCCTTCCCCTCAAATGTGAGAAGGGACTACGAGGGGCTACCTGCCTCTGTCCCTTGGGTAATACATTCCCTGTCACCAAATGCAACATTCATCCATGCCCTCATTCACCTGTTACAGCAGCAACCGAACTGTTCAAGCCAAAGACCCCCCAAAGGTTCTGAACCTCTGTTAGCAAACATCAAGTGGACTATTAAAGGTTATTCTTGGGACTAAATATGCCCCTCTGGCATTATTCTACTCAAAGTGATTTTTACAAAGGCAGTTGAGAGATCTCAGTGACCATGAAA
>NW_011405072.1:0-1161 GCF_000754665.1 Bison bison bison | reverse complement strand
GGACAGTCCTAGGGAGGAGAGAGCTGGAAGGGGATCCTCTTGGAGCATGAAACGGCCAAAGACAGGCTCACTCAGAAGTGCATGTGGGGCAGACAGACGGAGGCAGCAGAGGAGCAAAAACCTTGAGAACTGAGAAGACACTGAACTATCGCCCACAGAGGATGAGACAGAACTTATTGTCTGAAGCTAACCAGATTGGTTGCCTAATAAAATGGAACAAACAAAACCATAACGTTCTCCAGAGGATTTTAAACGGGACCCAGAGTCTCAAGAACTTCATATTCAGAATGTTATTCTACAGCCAAAGTTTTACAGTATACCAGGAAAATGTGACTAATTCTTGAGGCAAAAGACAATTCACAGATGCCAGCCCCATAGATGACTCAGATCATGGCATTCTGAGCCAGACTTTAAAGCAATCATTATAACCCTGCTCCCTCCATAAATTAAAGTATCTTGACACGAATGCAAAGACAGCCATTCTTCTTTTAGAAGAAGCCATAGGAGGAAATGTTTGTGGCCTTGGGTTAGGCAAACATTTCTTAGATATAGCACCAAAAGGATGACGTGCAAAAGAAAAGAAATAGCTAAGTTGGACTTCCTGAAAATTAAAAACCTCTGCTTTGGGAAGGATGCTGTTGAGAAAATAGAAAGATAAGCTACACAGGGCTATATGGGAAATTGCTGTTCCCTTTCATGTGGTTTTTCTGTGGCCCTAAAATTGCTACTAATAAAGCTTTATTAATAAAGAATAAATTCTATTAAAAAAACAAGCCACAGACTTGGTAGAAAATATTTTCAAATCACATATCCAACCAAGGGATTGTATCCAGAAAACAGAGCTCTCAACACTCCATGTGAAAGTAAATAATTCATTAAAAATGGGGAAAAGACTTAACAGATGGTATACCCAGGAAAATAGATTGATGGCAAATAGCACAAGGTGGTCAACGGCATTTGTTATTAGGGAAATCCAAAGTAAAACCACAAAGAGAAACCACCTTATATCTGTTGTTTAGTCACTAAGTGGTGTCCGAGTCACTCTAGGCTTCTCTGTCCATGGGATTTCCCAGATAAGAAGATCAGAGTGGGTTGCCACTTTTTTCTCCAGGGCATCTTCCTGACCCAGGGATTGAAACCGCATCTCCTGCATTGGCAGGG
>NW_011405071.1:0-1074 GCF_000754665.1 Bison bison bison | reverse complement strand
TCAAAGCCACTCTGTAATGTTCGACTCTTTGTGATCCCATGGACTATACAGTCCATGGAATTTTCCAAGCCAAAATACAGGAATGGGTACCTGTTCCCTTCTCCAGGGGATCTTCCCAACCCAGGGATAGAAACCAGGTCTCCTGCATTGCAGGCAGATTCTTTACCAACTAAGCTGGCTTTCAGATATAATGTCATTTTAAAAATCACACACACGAGTTCTATGATTTAAAAAAAGTTTGCTTTTGAAACTCATGGCTGTTACAGTCTAATTTACATACCATAATGTATAAAGTGCTAAACAGTATGACTTATGTATCTCTCCTCTTTCATCGCCAAAGCCTCTTTCTCTATCCTCCATCAATAGGAACATAACAGGTGGCTTCAGATCCCCATGTTCACCAACCCTTCTCTGCCTCTTCTCCATTCTTGGTTTAGCCAACTTACACTTGTCTTGGAAGAGCCCTTCTTGACTTTATATCTTTGAATAAATGTTATATTTTTCTTTATAAGAAAAAATGTGAAAATATTATTTAATTGACTGTGAATTTCTTATCTGGCTTCCCTCACAAGAATGTAAGAATAAGATCTTTGTCTGTCTTATTTACTACCAAATTGCTAGAATCTAAAGAACAGTGCCAAGCACACAGGACATGTCCAATAAATGTTTATCAAATGAAAAATGTCTTAGTAATTTTATATCCCAGTACATAGTGTAGTGGCTGGCACAAAGCAGTCACTAAGCATATGCATGCCAAAAAATAAATCTTAAAATAAAAATTGGGGTCAGAAAATGAAGACCCCTGAGTAATAGCCCAGGAATCTTATGTTCAACTGTGATAGATTCTGTCTTATTTCCCTATTCACTTGTTCATCTCTTCAATCTTCATTTGGCAGTGTTTCTAATAGTTTGATTTTCCTCCAAGCTCTCCAACTTCTTTTGTCTAGTGGTCCATGACGTTAATATAAAATTAAACAAAGCCTACATTTTAAATATGGGAGAATGGCAATGAAACATGTAAAATATCATGTAGGAAACGAGTTGCCAGTCCAGGTTCGATGCATGACGCTGGAT
>NW_011405070.1:0-1312 GCF_000754665.1 Bison bison bison | reverse complement strand
CCCATGGACAGAGGAGCCTGACGGGCTACAGTCCATAGGGTCACAAAAAGTCGGACATGACTGAGTGACTTAGCATGCATGCACGCACACAAATATGAAACACAAAGCTATAAAACTTCTAGAAGATAATATAAGAGAAAATCTTCCAACTCTGCAACATTCTGGGAAAGGCAAAACTATGGAGGCAGTAAAAAGATTACGAGTTGTCAGGAATTAAGGAAAGAAATGCAGTGATGAACAGGTGGTAGACCATAGGAATTTCTAGGGTAAGGCAGTGAAAATATTCTGTATGAGATTGTAGTGGCCAATACCTGTCATTATACATTTATTCAAACCCATAGAACAAACAACACAAATGGTGAACTAATGTAAAATTTAATTAATCACAACATATCAGTATAGGCTCATCAATTGTAAAAATGCACCTCTAATGCAAGGTGTTAGTAACAGGGGAAAGGGGGAGGGGTTTTGTCAATGAAATATATGATATCTCTATGCATATCTGCTTAATATTTCTGTAAACCTAACATTGCTCAACAAATAAAGTTTTTTAATTTACAAATAATAGCAGAGAGAGTTGGAGATTCATATCAAAGTGCTGATTCATGAAGGTTTTAAAGATTTAACAAAAAAGCAGTAAGTGATAGCTTAGGGTTGGGAGGGCATGGGATTTCTTCTTGCAGTGACAAAATTGTTTTAAAGTTAACCATGGTGATGAATGCACATATCTGTGAGCATACTAAAAATTACTGAACTGTACACTCTAAATGGGTGAGTTGTAGTCCTATATCAATTATATGTTAATACATTTGGCTAAAAAGTTAAATGTCCTAAATCTGTGTTATTTAATTAAGTAACAGTAGTTTTTATATTCCTGAAGTTTATGCTATAAGGTTCTAACATCTGACTTCCTTCTGGGAAGTCAATAATGTTTAAAAGCATAAAATTCCAGAGTAAACATCAAGTTTTTTAAATTTTCAATGATAGTTACAAGAATCACAGATGTATTGACTGAGAGTCATTAAAATATTTTCCAACAATGATGTTGAAATTGGATATTTTTTTTAAATGAACCTCAATCCCTACTTCACACAACACATGATAGTTCAAGATGGACCACAGCCCCATCCATAAGACTATGAAATTTCTAAAATAAACAAGGGAAATTAGTTTCATGATTTCTGAGTATGCAAAAGCTTCTTAGAACTCAAATCTATTAAAGAAAAAGAACTGAACTGCATCAAAATTAAAAACTTTAGCTTATCAAAATACACTGTTAAGGAAAAGACAAACTTACAAACTGGGAGAAAAC
>NW_011405069.1:0-1103 GCF_000754665.1 Bison bison bison | reverse complement strand
TTTTTATAACTTGCAGTATATTGATGTAGCGTGTTGATGCTTGTTCTTGTGAAGAGTATATATCTAGGATGCAAACTTCTACGTGTAGAAAAGCAGTAATTGATAAAAGTTTAGAATAAAAAAGTATTGGACTATTACTTAGACTTTGCTCTGTTTCATTCAACAATTATTTCCTGGAAATCTTTGCAGCTAGGGTAAGCATTCATCCGTTCATTTATTAACTCAGTCATGTTCGATTCTTTGCGACCCCAGGGACTGTAGCCAACAGGTTCTTCTGTTCATGGGATTCTCCAGGCAAGAATACTGGAGTAGGTTGCCATTTCCTCCTCCAGGGGATCTCCCCGACCCAGGGATCAAACCCATGTCTCCTGCATTAGCAGGCGACTTTGCCTCTGAGCCATCAGGGTAAGCATAAGAACTTAGAAATGAATAAAACATAGTCTCCATCCTCCAGACACTAATGAGGAATGGAGGCAGACACACATTTTCTGGTGGGGAGACACAGGAGGAATGTACTTCATGCAAAACGAGTGGAATGTGATGGGAATAAAGAGAAGCGAGCTTACACAGCATCAACCCTCCTGTTCTTTCATCAAAAAGCCATAATCCAGACTTGCATGCTCAGCCTGCAGGACGTGAAGCCACTTCATGGTTAAATATACTTTTGTTCAAAACGACATTCTGCGTGTAAATAGCTGTCCTGTCTTCTTTCTCCCAAGGTCCATTAAAAGGTTAAGAAAGCAGTGGTTTCATTTTTAAAAGTATAAACCCACAAAGTAAATAACAACAGGAAAGGGAGACAGCATAAAACAAGAGATTGAAGGAATTTCTAGAAGAAACTAGAAATATACGCAGAGGTGGCTGCAGCTAAGGGAGCCAGCCTTTCTGGGGACACTGAGAGCAGTTCCATAGTCAGGGAGCAGCCGTGATGGACAGCGGCAGGGGGTAAGGGGGCTAATTAAACATCTGTGTCTGCGATGGTCAAAGACCCCCAATCCCAGGGAGAATGTCTGGCAGGCAGAATTGTGTGTGTTAGTCGCTCAGTCGTGTCCAACTCTTTGTGACGCCGTGAACTGTAGCCCGCCAGGCTCCTCTGTCCATGG
>NW_011405068.1:0-1113 GCF_000754665.1 Bison bison bison | reverse complement strand
GCCTCAGGCTCCATCACTAGACCCAGGAGTAAGCATCAGAGCCAACAAATGCCATTCATCCCACTAGAACAGGTTAAAGGCATTTGTTGGCTCTGATGCTTTTGCGTTTCCCAGATGAGGAGGCCTCAGGCTCCATCACTAGACCCAGGAGTATGATGGGAGGGTCTCTTTGCACATAGAACACGCTGTGAACAATCGATGTGAATGATCCCCCTGGAGTCCTGTAGGCCGGTGGTGCCTCTGCCAACCCCAGCCCATCTGCTCCAGGGAAAAGGTGTTCAAGCATAAAATAACAGCTTTCTCTCAGTGCCTCTTGCAAAGTAAAGCCCCCTCAAGGGGGCAGCATATGAAAAGAAAGGTCTCCCCTTGAAGCGCTGGAATCTCAGTTCTGCCACCTCAGGCTCTCCATCGCTTCCTACCGTGTGACCTTAAGAAACCCCCCTACCCTCTCTGGGCCAGGGTTTTCTCATCTGTACAAATAAGAGGACACCAAATAAAACAAATAAGCAGATCTGGCCCATCTACTCTGTCCATGGCAGTGGGCTGGGGCTGGGTGGAGGGGAAACAGGCATACGACAGATCTCAGCAGACACTACCATGCCCTGTTCTAAGCCCTTTTTTTGCCTGTATTAACTCACTGGATCCTTCCAAACTCTATGAGGTGGGTGCGATTTTTATCCACATTTTATAGGTGGGGAAACTGAGGCAATGAAAACTTTCCTAAGGTCATATGGTCAGTAAGAGGCAGAGCAAGGATGAAACACAGGAGGCTGTGGAATCTGCACGGATGAGACCAATACATCCAGCTGCCTGCTGGAGAAGCGTATGACCCTCTCTGCACCTTCCAAAAAGACTCAGTTCAGTTGAGGTGGCAGGACAAATATGAAGATTTAAATGCTGATGAAATATTTAAATAACACTTTGAGATAATAGTGGGGAAGACACTGCCAGGCATAACAGGATTAATTGCCAAATGAAAGTGTTCAGACAGAATTGCTCTAAAGGTCCAGAAAAAAAAAGAAAAACGTGAGATCATTCTGAGATTGGAGGAATCCCGGGAGGCTGGAGGTGAACTAGATTTTGCAGGATGAGAACAGGCAAAGAGGAAGTGAG
>NW_011405067.1:0-1091 GCF_000754665.1 Bison bison bison | reverse complement strand
AGCATATCACATACATTAATTTTATTAGCCATGATATTCTTTACTTTTGAAAACCTCTCACTTATGACCCTCACATACAGGTTATCTGTATTGCCCATTTTTCAGTTTTCCTTCTAACATAAGAATTCTGTTGTCTTCTGTGATCAAACTATGTGGCAATTTCCATACATCTTTGCTACATCAAGGAATGTATATGAATCCCTTACAAATTTCCTTCATGTTTGCCTCCATCACCATCTCTCAGGAAGCCTAGAAATGTCAATTTTATTCCTCCATCCTTAATCTGATGCACATTCAGATTGTAAATATTGTTCTAGAAGCAGTCATGTGCCAAAAGACTGCTGTAAGAGAGACATGTTTGTTCAGGCAGTTACTCCTAAACAGCACAGTCTGTTCTCCAATCACATTTGCACTATAGTTGATTTTGCTCCACATAGAGAAAGCAGATGTATTTCCTCAGGCAACAATTTATTTTTACAGAAATTAACCAGTATGGGATAACAGTTCTGATACGATATGCTTAGATACTATTCTCTAAAATAATTCTTCAGTATCTAGTACTTTCGTGTTGTTTGCATATAATTACATAAGTATTTCAGGATTGTGACACTCCATACTTCTAATAACGCAGTCCTCTAAAAATATTGCTGTGCTATTTTGCTTGTGTAGCAACTGAAGCAAAACAACAACAAAAAATCCTATATGAAATGACTATGCTTAAAAGTTACAAATTATATCATTCTAAAATCTTCTGCGTGTCTGTATTTCACTTTGTGGGCACAGAAAAAATAAGCATGGATAAAATGAACTTTCCAAAGGCAAAACTTCATAATTTCTCAAAAGAAAATGGAATACTGTTATCTTCTGAGGTAACTGAAGGCTGAAATATCTCCACGACAAAAAAATAAGGTAACTTGTGGGCAGGTTTTAAAGGTATAACTTCAGAAAAGGCCCTGTTGAACTAAACATCCACTGTGCTAAATTTAAAATTACTTTTAAGCTGTGGTACATATACACAATGGAGTATTACTCAGCCATTAAAAAGAATACATTTGAATCAGTTCTGATGAGGTGGATAAAACTGGAGCCTA
>NW_011405066.1:0-1297 GCF_000754665.1 Bison bison bison | reverse complement strand
TCATGCTCCTTGGACTAACTGGAGGCAGTTTCTTCTCATGGCAAAAGGCTAAGGCAGAAGAGAACAAGCCCATTGTAAATGAACATTCTGAGCTTTTCCCTCATGCCATTGCAACCCATTAGCCAATGCAAGTTAAATGGCCAAGGTTCCAGTCAAGGGGTGAGAGGTATATTCTACCTATTATGAAACCAAGACATAGGTATGAAAGTATAAAACTATCGCAGGGAAGTGAACTACTGAAATCAACCTATGGTACTCTGTATGCTTGTTCTCTTCTGCCTTAGCCTTTTGCCATGAGAAGAAACTGCCTCCAGTTAGTCCAAGGAGCATGAGGGACACTGTGGCACCAAGCCCAGCTGTATTCATCTAGATCAGGTGAACTTTAACTGATCTGCAGATTCATAAGCAAGATGCTCACTGAGTTTGGAATTTGTTATACAGCAGTACTATGGCATTGTCAAGGTCAGACAGGATCATTCCAAGACATCTGTAGATCTATTAATGGTTGTCCATTAGTTATAAATGTTTCAGAATGATCCTCGAAAATCTGTCCCCTAATTATCCTTCCATCTATCACTCTAGTCATTTCCCCTCATCTATCCTAGATTATGGCATTCTCAGATCATTTTCATTTTACTTCCTTGGTTTACTTTTAATGTAGCTCCTTTTGCCTACCATTCTCCTCTTTCTGATTCATTGTCTTGTATCCTCCAGGTTTCAATGTAAACATAGGTCACCTTTCCCTCTGGTATACAACAGACTTTAAAGGAATATTTATCCCACTCTATTATAAACTACTGCCCAATGCATGCCCCTCATTATACTAAGACTTCTTTACAAGTAGGAACAAAAGGGCTAGTACACAGAAGGTGTTCAATGAGTGACTAAACTTAAATACTACAGCCAAACAATACATCTTAAACTAACTATTTCTGAATAGTAGATGATTCCTATTTATATGAATTAGAGAAAATACTGTCACTACCAGGAGGAAACCCAAGTTATATATATAATAGTCATGGATTAGTGATAAAAAAATACCTAGTTATATCTAACCATTTGTTTCTTTAATAGTTGCCTTGAAAACCCTTCTTAAATAATTTTTCAAAACTAGAATTTGATTTTGATATAGAAGTAAAATTAAATTTTAAGTGTGGATTACTTAGGTTGAGAAACTTCTAAGAATTCTAGCTTTCCAATCATGAGACCATTATTGTTCAACAGATACCAAATACACTCCAGTTATCAAGGAAGAATATCATGAGTGTAAACCTATAAAGTAACAGTAAACATCACC
>NW_011405065.1:0-1164 GCF_000754665.1 Bison bison bison | reverse complement strand
TTAGCAGCAGCAGCAGCAGCAGAGAATATAGGAGTAGTTGGGATTCAGAGCCAAAAAAATAATTATAAAAGAAAGTGATATCTCTTCAATACTAGAGAAAAAGAAAGGGTTGATGAGAATGGAGTTAAATCTACAGATTAGATAAAAAGAATTCAAAGCCATTATGATGGCCTTTAAGTGAAACAGGTGCTGCTTGAGAGGAAAAGGCAAAGGTGGCATGATTGGGAGTTCTAGAAGACTGGGGAAGTTCTGAAGCAGCAGCTGGAGAGAAGTAAAGAGAAAGGTATCCTCAGGAACTGCTGGGCAGTACTAAGGCTGAAGAGTTAAGTTTACAGGTGTGTGATTTTCTCTAGCAGCATTCAGTAACTGGGATATAAACACTTAATAAAACAAACCAGCATCACTGATCCAAGGTTTGGATTTTGTTCAGTGAGTGACATGCAAGCAAAGAGAGTCAAGGATGCTGGCAGTAGACTCGCTAAAGTGATGGGCCTGGAATCTAAGCTAGACTGACTCTAAACCACAGATGAAAGTAAGTGATAACAGAAGAGGGACAATGGATAGGAGGAAAGCAGAGAAAAGCAGGTACCGTGTGACTGACGGAATAAGAGACGTAGCCACAGGTCAGCAAGTGGGAGGCTTAATTTTTAAGATTTCACAGGAAGAACAGTCTCTGGTGATAACACAGGCCACCAAAAGGTGATCCAAGTGGGAGACTATAGAAGAGTGACCTCAAGATAAACTACAGTATTTGATGGGTTACTTGCACAAACACTAAAGTTACCCAGAATCACAAGATTTAAAATGGAAAGAGTCTATAAACTAGAAGTTTATAGTGCAAGAGACTAATATCAGTAAGAAAAGACAGATTGGCAGAAGTTCCAAAGGAGTGAGAGATTTCTACTTCCTCAACAGAATAACTGGTACCAGTTATTCTTATAACTGGTCTTCCCACCATAAACAACTAGAAAACTGGACAAATCATACACAGCAACTGTTTCTAGGCATTGGATAACAAGCACGACAGGAACAGAATCTTGAAGAGAAGGGAAGTGGATGAACCTAGAGCCTGTTATACAGAGTGAAGTTAGAAAGAGAAAGACAAGTATTGTATATCAACACATGTATATGGAATCCAGAAATATGGTACTAATAAAGCTATTT
>NW_011405064.1:0-1111 GCF_000754665.1 Bison bison bison | reverse complement strand
CCATGGGATTCTCCAGGCAAGAATACTGGAGTGGGTTGCCATTTCCTTCTTCAGGGGATCTTCCCAACCTGGCGATCAAACCCTTGGATCAAACCTGAGTCTCCCCCATGGCAGGCCGATGCTTTATCCTCTGAGCCACCAAAGCCATCAACAAATACACTGACTGCAATCAGAAAATAATATTCAATGGCCTTTTTCACAGTAATAAAAATATTCCTAATATTAGGCTGCTAATATTGAACAGGACCTTAAACGGCCAAGAAGATACTGAGAAAGAAGAACACAGCTGGAGGCAACTTCCTCTCTGACTTCAAACTACACCACGGACCTGTAGTAACGACCACAGTGAGGAACTGGTAGGAACACAGACATATGGACTCCAGGAAAGAATAGCGAGCCCAGGAATGGACCCACATGTATGTGGTCAGTTCATGAAAATCAAACCAGGAATGAGCAAAGAGGAAAGGACAGTCTTCTTAAGAAACAGTGACAGGAAAACTGGCCACCTACTCAGAAGAACATCAGTGAAGTTCATCCTCTAGATCATCTAACAGAAATAGAACTGAAACCCTGCCATTTTGCACATGGAGCTCTTTCCCCCACTGAGTCCTCTGAGACGGACCTCTGGTCAGTGCTCAGGTGGACACAGGAAACGTCTACTTCGTCCTCGTTTTTCCCTCTTGCAGCGCCTCCCTGCTGGTGGGCACTGAGGGAACGCCGCTCCTCTCAGCTGGGATGCAGTCCCGTTACCCAGGAGCCCAAGTCCTGACGGCTCTGAGGAGACAAAGCTCACACCAGCTAGTCACTGAGCCCAGTCTGAAGGCAAGCGTCCTGTGCCCCGCCGGTCAGAGAGGGTTTTGGCGCCCCCTGTGGGTCGCCAGAGAAGACCGGGCAGCCCTGCACTCACAGACCTCAGAGGGCTCACCCAGAAGCAGCTCTGCTCTGAGGACTTAGACTGAAAGCCCCAACTGAAATGGACCAGAATAGCTCCATGACACTCCTCAAAACATGGCTAAGGAAAAATCAGAGCCTGTATGGAATGTAGCCATAAAAAGGAACACATTTGAGTCAGTTCTAATGAAGGGGATGAACCTAGAGCATATTAAACAGG
>NW_011405063.1:0-1150 GCF_000754665.1 Bison bison bison | reverse complement strand
TGGAGAGATCACAACAGACAACATGAAATCAAAGGATCATAAGAGACTATTATCAACAATTATATGCCATAAAATGGACAACGAGGAAGAAATGGACAAATTCTTAGAAAAGTACAACTTTCCAATACTTTTCTTCTTAATGACTATCTATAGCAACCATTTGTAAATAGTCTGTAAAGATCCAAACACAAGGCCTTCACTACTGTTACCATTTTACAGCAAGGTTAGAGACACAACCAGCAACCAGAAACCATTCACAGAAATGTTCAGCAAAAACCCTGACTTTACAACTTGCGCATTGTAATGTTTAATTAGAAAGGAGATCTTGAAGTATACCTGATCCTGTGAAGTAATTCTGTCCACAAAATGGGCAAAAGGAGAGATTTCCCATTTTGTTCACCAACCCATAATTTGGTAGGAGGGGTTTGGGCTATTTTAATTAATCATTGCAAATTAAATATTTCAACAACTTGAAATGAGCCCTTAAAAGAATAAAAAAAAAATACACAGCTCCCCTCTGCTAAAACTGCAGTGGGTGACAGAATTCCTACTGTCTAATCTATAAAAATAAAACCCGAGTTTTCAGCTAATTCCGTTTTCTCAAACACACACAAAAAAACAGTACCACCCCAGTTAGATGCTTTAACACGCACGTTGATTTCCACTCACAGCTGTGGCAATTAGAAAGTGTACTTAATGGAGTGTCATGTTAATTGTTTTCGGAGTTAACCGATTTCTCCATTTAATTGTCAATTGATTAACCTATTGAAATGTTAAGTGACTCAGTTTCCTTCCAGAGTAAACAGCAGCAGCATATGGTAGCTTCAACAGCCCAAGGCAGCACTCATTTGCTTGGATTCAATGTGCTGGTATTTTTCTACACCTCCCAGAGCTTTTAATTAGATGAGGCAATGTTACATGTATTTGTCTGCTGGAAAGGTTATCAGTGCCATGACTGACCTGCAGAGGCAAGGTTGAGTCTAGCAGCTTTAATAGAAATGGTTTTCAGCTATGACTGTTGTACTTGATTTCATTGTGATGGTAATTAACTCAAGACTGCTTTCCCCAGCTCGTGTGTGTATGTGTGTGTGTGTGTGTGTGTGTGCTCCTGCGTGTGTTTTCCTGTAGTTCTAACTGTGCCATGAGATGT
>NW_011405062.1:0-1110 GCF_000754665.1 Bison bison bison | reverse complement strand
TTTAGTTCTTTGGCCCATTTTTTGATTGGGTCATTTATTTTTCTGGACTTGAGCTGTAGGAGTTGCTTTACTTGAGGAGATAACTTTATATTCTTAATTCTGTAATTTTCTCTTTTGTTCTCTCAGTGTTTATTCCTTTGCTTACTGGGCTGCCAAGTATCAATAATTTTCTGAAAACCTAGAGTATTCTGTTGTTTCTGTAATGTAGAGAGAAGGTAAGCCTAACATATCCAGGATAGGAAAGAGGCCCAGCTGCAGTGGGTTTGAAATGTTAGCCTCTCCTGGGCTGTTAGATTCTCTAAAATGACTGAATTTTATGGAACTACAATAGGATTAGATATCTAGGGAAAACAATCTCCAGTAGACATTTTTTTGTTCTGTTTCTCTTCATATCTACATCACTGTGAATTTTCACTGCCCCTGATAATAGCAGCTCTCATTTATTAAGTAGCCACTTTTAGTAGGGAGATGTTACACTAGTTTTTATACATATAATCTCTAACATTCATAACACTGCTAAATAAATATTGCTATTTTTTTGTGGGGTCAAGGCTAAGGCTTGGTGAAAGTAGGTATCATTTTTAAAGGTCAAATACATGATCAGAGGCCAAGGAAAAAGTTAAGTTCAGGTGTGTTTGAATCCAAAGCCAATTCCGTTTCAGTGAAATTCGCTGTCGAACTCTTCCTGTGGATTCACTTCTTGGATGCCTAATATAGTACAGACATCGTTAGTCCAATGTAAGCTAAAGTGTCTTGTCTTTCATGTCTTTTGAAGAAGAACGTGATAGATTGAAAGCAGGAAGTGACTCTACCCAAAACCAGTGGAAAGCATGGCTGGGACCAGTTTAGCTATCTCTTTAACATATTTTTCTTTATTTTTCTCTTCTGCAGTTTGAATATGATAGCCTATGTGCAGTTTGTTTAGTGTTAATCCTGCTCGATATTCCCTTAGCATCCTGAATTTGTGGGTTTGTGTCTAACATTAATTTGGGGGAAAATTTTCATTATTTCTTCAAATATTGCTTCTGTTTCCTTCTTTTTTATCTTTCTGGTATTTCCATTAGGTGTATGTTACACCTTTTATAGTTGTTACACAGTTCTTAGACATTC
>NW_011405061.1:0-1828 GCF_000754665.1 Bison bison bison | reverse complement strand
TGTGCAGTAGTTTGAGCATTCTTTGGCATTGCTTTTCTTTGGGATTGGAATGAAAACTGACCTTTTCCTATACTGGCAAATATTTTTGGATCAGTTTGCATTAAACACTCTATGTTGTTCATTCTGTTCAGTGTTAAGTGTTTAAATACATATGAATTTCACTGCAATACACAGAGTACTTAGTGACAGTGAGTTGAATATCCATAATATTAGAGGCTGAATGTATTACAGTAAATGGAAAAAATGTGAAGAAGCAAAGTCTCATATGTAATTTTTCTATAAGTAAAAAAAATTTAATCAAAATATACTTTGATTTACAATGCTGTTAGTTTCAAGTATACAGCAAAGTGATTCAGTTATACACACACACACATATACATGCATATTCTTTTTCAGATTATTTTCCATTATAGGTTTTATAAGATATTGAGCATCATTGTTGTGCTCTACGGTAGGTCCTTGTTGGTTATCTCTTTTGTGTGTAGCAGTGTGTGTATGTTAACCCCAAGCTCTCACATCTATCCCTCCCCTCCCCTCCTCCTTTGGTAAACTCGTTTGTTTCTGAAGTCTGTGGGTCTGTTTCTGTTCTGTAAAGAAGTTCGTTTGTATCATTTTTTTAGATTCCACAGCTGAGTGATATCATATTTGTTTTTATCTGTCTTAGTATGATGATCTCTAGGGCCATGCATGCTGCTGCGTGGTATTATTTCATTCTTTTTTACGGCTGAGAAATATTCCGTTGTGTGTATGCACCAGTCTCTTTCTCCGTTCCCCTGCTGGTGCACATCTAGGCTGCGGCCGTGTCTTGGCTGTTGTGAACAGCGCTGCCGTGGCCATAGGGGTGCGTGCATCTTTTCCAATTAGAGTTTTCGTCTTTTCTGGATTTATGCCCAGGAGTGGGATTGCGGTAGTTAAGAATGTAGTCCTAACTTCTGTTGTTTTTTGGATTTTACACGAGTCCTGTTAAGTCACCTGTTAGGACACAACGTGGGGACAGTGACTGGTAAGACCAGCTCTTCCCACTCATCTGAGTGTTTACTTGGGCACCTCCACTGAGTGACCTATTTGCTGGGCTCTGGTCTAGATGATCATATAAAAAGAAGGGAAGACGTCTACTTTCTTAGATTGCTTTACAGGTGAGAAGGGAGACACCTCAGCGCAGATGAATGCAATAGGTAAACGCTCAGAGAGAAGTACGCGGAGGGTGCTGTGGGAGCAGGTTGGGAGGAGGAAGGGTGGTGGTTTCAGGGAGAGATTCCTGGACCTGTGATGTCTGAGCTACATCTCCAAAGGTGGGAGGTAGAGGGCACAGCTCATTCTAGGGGGGGCACGGCATCCAGGTCTGTGGGTGAGCAAGCACCCAAAAAGACCCCGTGGAGCGGGTGCAAAACCTCTGTAGAGGCTTACGTGTCCCTTTAAGAAGTTGCGTGTCTTATTTGGAAGCTGATGGTGAGTCACTGTTGAGTGTTAAGCACGTAAATCAGGGGCAGGTCATAGAAGCATCACCATGATGGCAATGGGGAGCATGGATCAGAGGATGAAACTGGCCTGACAGACCAGTCAGGAAGCATTTGCACAAATCTATGTGAAAAAGGAGAAGAGCCTGAACAAAAGCAGTCAATGAAGTGTTGATGAAAAGGAGCATTTGGAAGCTGTTGAGGTGGTTGAAATGTATTGCATCAAGGGGCCCATTGAATGAAAGGGTGCGGGGACAGGAGAGTTGTCTGGGATGATTTCTGTGTTTCCGTGTTGAGGCGGATAGAAGGAATAACAAACAGGATGGGTCTAATAGGACAAGGAGCGAGTTTGGGGGAGATAATGAGTTCAA
>NW_011405060.1:0-1345 GCF_000754665.1 Bison bison bison | reverse complement strand
TATCCTGTTCCTCACTGGATAGGCCAAACTGTCTAGCTCACACCTGCTCACCACTGTGCTGAAACGGCTCTCGGAGCTGCAGGTGGCGCAGCCTTAGTCTAGGGGTCACCAAGAGCCGTGGGACCTCGGTGAGGCCCGTGGGGTCACCTGATCGCAACTGCTGGGTGCAGACTTGCGCTGCGCTGCAGTGGGTTCACAGGGGAGGCTGTAAGAAAGCCGACTTCCTTACGCTTCATCTTCCGACTCTGATCGAGTAAGTCTGCCGTGGGGCCGAGAATCTGTATTTTCACGAGGGTCTCAGGTACTTCCTTTCTGATTACAAAGTCATGTTTCCAACGGAAAACTTGGCCAAAAGTTTTCCAACAGAAACCTGTGTAAGCTAAACTCTCTCTCCAGATATATTTGAACTTATTCTTCTAGAAAATTTCAAACATACAAAGAAAGCAGAGAGAGTAATCCCACGAGTCTCCAAGCACCTGTCATCAGTTTCAACATATATTTGCATCTTCTTTCATGCACTCATCTCTCATGTTGGTTTTCACTGGAGGGGAATGAAGAGCAAATCTCAGCAATCACGTGACCTCAGTCTTAAAAGCTTCAGTTTGTATTGTTCACAGATGAAACACGCTTTCTTGGTCGACCACAGCCCCCTTTCGTTGTCCTTGTTTAGTTGCTAAGTCATGTCCAGGCTTCCCTGTCCTTCACTGTCTCCTGGAGTTTGCTCAGATTCATGTCCATTGAGTCACTGATGCCGTCTGACCATCTCATCCTCTGCCGCTCCTTCTCTCTTTGCTTTCGGTCTCTACCAGCATCAGGGTCTTTTCCAACGAGTCAGCTCTTTCCATCAGGTGGCGAAAGAATTATGACTTCGGCTTCAACAATTTTGTTTCATGGCAAATAGAAGGGAAAAGTGGAAGCAATGAAAGATTTTATTTTCTTGGGCTCCAAAAATCACTTCTGATGGTGACTTCAGCCATGAAATGAAAAAACGCTTGCTCCTTGGAAGGAAAGCTAGACAGCAGGACAGCTGTTTGGGGTCCCAGGAGGCTCTAGCCAATGCAGTAGATATTAGAAGATGCATGTTCAGTCCCTAGGTTGGGAAGATCCCCTGGAAGAGGGGACTCCAGTATTCTTGTATGGAGAATCCCCATGGACAGAGGAACCTTTACAGACTATGGTCCATACGGTCATAAAGAGTTAGACATGACTGAAGCAACTAAGCACACACACAGACAACATAAATCTGCCAGGTAATTCCAGTCATTGTAGTGTAAAACTTCATACTGCTGAATCATGAGAAGATCTGACAAGAGGTCCATCCCTGTGAAGATGACTTTTTAAGGTT
>NW_011405059.1:0-1048 GCF_000754665.1 Bison bison bison | reverse complement strand
CCCACTTCTCTTTGTCTTTCTCTACAAGAGAAGTGGGTGGTGCAATGGCAGCTCCACTCATACTTCTCTCTCACTCATAATATTCATGTTCATCAATCTGGATCTCCTAACCTGAAAAACCCACTAGCTTCGTGTCTGGCTTTATGCCTGTTTTCTCTCTCTTCTGTCTTTCCACCTCCCGCTGCCCCTATCGCTCCTCTCTTTGGCCCCTCACTACTTTCTCATAATCATTAGGAAACACTGAATCATATTCCTCAGCTGTAGGGGTCAAAACTTCTCCTGCAGAAAATCCACTGGGAACAGGATCCTTGAGGCCCGTGGCTGTGTGTGGTGGGGTGTCCCAGATCTGCTGCTCATCTGAAGAGCCACCTCGCTTGAAGTCAATGGATGACTGGGGCAAGGACAGTACTTTGTATTGTCCCCTGGCTCTTTGCCTGAGTGAGCGCTGCCTTCTTCATTTGGAGTTGAGGCTGCAGAAGTTTGAAGTTTGGTGACCAACCTTCTGTTTTTTGAGTCACTATTCTCCACTCCCAGGTCTTTGTATACGGACATCTTCTTAGTTTAATGCCCACCGGATGGGTGGACGCTCCTGGCTGCGGCAGGGCACCTAGGCCCAGGTGCCCTGGACCTGGCGGGCTGGGTGCTCAGTCAGCCAGTGTACCTTTTATTGTAGAGAATTTGTTGTTGTTGTTGCCACACTGTGTATTGTAACAAAAGACTGTAGATAATTAAATGACCATTGCCAACAGGTAGCTTAGATAAAGTTTAGTATCCTGTACCATAGAATATCAACCAGCCATTTAAAAGAATGTGCTGATATGGAATTCTCTCTCAGATATGTTGTTACCAGAATAAAAGAAGATTCAGAACAGTGTTCACAGTTTCAACTAGTATAAAAAAGAGACTCTATCATCTACTTACATTATCTGCATGCACAAATGAACACATGTGGTCTTTTTTTATTGTAGTAAAATATACTCGATGGACGTGAGTCTCAGTGAACTCCTGGAGTTGGTGATGGACAGGGAGGCCTGGCGTGCTGCTGTCT
>NW_011405058.1:0-1645 GCF_000754665.1 Bison bison bison | reverse complement strand
GCATACTTGTATTTTATCCCCTCTTAACACTCCTTAAAAAAATTCTCATCCTGAATGGAAAAAAAGGTCTCAGCAAAAGGAGTTTATTTTGTTTCTGTCTGAGTTTTCAGGGAGATGTCTAGCTGTATTTATTGTTTCTAAAAGTTTTGGCAGGACAAAGAAAAGCATTTTTGCTTATGAAAACCATAGGGGAAATTTAAATTAATACAAAGAGAATGAGAGCAAGTGTAGGCCATTCCTTTGAAGCTGGCTAGGCAATTCAAAGTCATAGGGCAGAGCATCGAAGAACCATTGCCTAGGAAGGCCTCTCTCCACCCCACATCAAGCTCTAATATATTGGGGATAAATTGTGTATCTAGTCCAACAGGCTTAAAATGTTTTATTTCATATTGGCTGAGGTTGGAGTTGTTGTCCTTTTTATGACTTGAAGATCATTTGTCTTTGTGTCTTTTTCCTCCCTGGTTGCCCTAGTTGATCTTTTCCAAGTCCCCTCCACATAAATGTATCCTTTCCCCAAGTATTTTCCCTCTCATTTCTACTACCTCTGCCTTCTGATATTTTTTCTGTCACTGATCTAACTCACAAAATAACATGCACACATTATCATACACACAGCCTCCCACACACCACTGTGTTGGTAAATTTGACAGAACAATCCATTGAAAAAAGCAAGGAGAAAAGCAGCATATATTTTGTTTAGCTTTAGGAGATAATGTGTTTGAGAAAACAGTCTGTAAATCTGTGTTCTGTCAAGTGTTCTAATCCACTCAACATTTTACATTAAATGTGTATATTAAAATTGTGTAATGAAAATTACAACAGATACAGAACTTCTTCTGATCTTCCCTTCAGATTCTAAGGCCCCTTATAGTGGGATATAACATAAAGAGGTCAGAGAAAAATTCCTAGAGGAAGTGATGTGTGAACTCAAAGTTGTAGGATGAGTAGAAAATATCTAGTTAAGGGTGGAAGAATGTAGAAACTGCCTAGTTAAGAGTAGGAGCAATAATGAGTATGAAGGATGCGAAGAAGCCTAGTGGGGCTGCATGAGGAAGTTGGTACACAATGAAGGTAGAGCAGAGACAGAGGTTGCATCACACAGGATGCTAAGGCCAAGGTAAGAATCCTACTTTTCCTCCTGAAAGCAATATGTATCATTAAAGGGTAGTTAGCAGATGGGCAACATGATCAGAAATGTATTCTGACAGATTACTCTGCAATAAAGTATGGACAATTGATTAAAGAAAAGTTTAGAGGAGTTTGGAGAAATTAGTTAATAGGCTATTGAGAATCCCAAGATTGCAATAAGTACAGAAGGAAATGTGTTGGCCATGCACATGAAAAAACAATATGAGAAATATTTAGGAAATGTGACTGACAGGACTTAGTAATGCTTCAGTTATGGAAGATGAGGAAGAATGCTATGTCCAAGATGAGCACTGTTATTTACTTCTAAAAATAAAAGGATTAGACTGCCATTCACAGAAATCAGGAAAGCTGAGAAAGGAATAGAACTGAGGGAGAATACTATGAGTTTATTATTTTTCATATCCTCTATTTGAGGTGCTTTATAGGTTTCAGAATTAAATTGAAGAAAGTAGGGAAAACCACTAGACCATTCAGATATGACCTAAATCAAATCCCT
>NW_011405057.1:0-1172 GCF_000754665.1 Bison bison bison | reverse complement strand
CTCCAGGCAAGAACACTGGAGTGGGTTGCCATTTCCTTCTCCAATGCATGAAAGTGAAAAGTGAAAGTGAAGTCGCTCAGTCGTGCGGGACTCTTAGCGACCCCATGGACTGCAGCCTACCAGGCTCCTCCGTCCATGGGATTTTCCAGGCAAGAGTACTGGAGTCCGGGGTGCTGTTGCCTTCTCCCCAAGTCTAGTTTACTAGTCATTAAAATAACCCAGGTGGGTGGGTCCTCAATCAGATAGATAAATAACATCTGATGCCCACCACTACAGCCTCCATTCTTTTTTAAAATGAAAGGATGTAAATGACAAACCCTTAACTGAAATTACACGATGACTGATCAAACTTACTTTTTTATGTGTGGCACCTAATTCTTATTCTAACAAACTACACCTTTCAAGTGTTACTTGTAATCGTGCTCTCAACTCAAATAAAAGGGGCTGAGTCACTGTGTGTTGATGTGTGTATATACGTTAGTACATTTCTTAGTGTATACTCACCCTAAAACATGGCTACTGTAACAGAATACTTTAATGTCTCTCATTGATCTTAACATCAAGAAAATCTGCTTGTTAACAGCTTTAAATTCTAAGTTTGAGAGAACAAAATGTTATCCTGAATTAATTCTATTACCCAGTTTTAACTGCAAATTGATATACAGAATATAATAAATCTTGGATCATTTATACAAACTAATACTTTTTAACTGGGTGGCTCAGTGGTAAAGAATCTGCCTGCCAGTGCAAGAGGGCAGGTTCAATCCCTGGGTCAGGAAGATCCCCTGAAGTAGAAGATGGCCACCCACTCCAGTATTCTTGCCTGGGAAGTCCCATGAAGAGAGGAGCGTGGTGGGCTACAGTCCACAGGGTCACAAAGATTCGGACATGACTGAGCATGTATGTAGGCAACACTTTTTAACCATATACAATTCTGACTTCTTACAGAAAAATGTATTTACAAAAATTCAAGAAGCTCAAAGTCAACTAGTTACATGAATACGTGCATCATGGCACACATGGCATCAATACAATGCAGCAAGTGTACAAATCCAGGACGGCTGGGTGGCTGGTACCTTCTCATCCAGGGCCTTGTGGTGCTCTAACAGAGATTTCAGCACCCTGAGCACCTCCACCTCGTTGGTCGTGCTGGCTGGGGACTGCACCTGCTG
>NW_011405056.1:0-1123 GCF_000754665.1 Bison bison bison | reverse complement strand
AACTTCTGGGTTCCAAGTTTCAAGATTCATGAGCGTTGTGAATGCTGGGGGCACCTGAAAAAAATGCAGGGAGCCACAAAAAAGCAAGCTTGGATTCTCCGTGAGCTGGCCTGTGGTGGTAAATTAAAATTTCACATGCTGAATACAATTATGTAAAGTTTAAAAATAAAATAAAATTTAAAAAATAAATAAATAAATAAAATTTCACATGCTGGAGGGCACGTCATGTTTGCAAAATACCTGTATTTAAAGATGCACGTCAAGCACTTCTGTGTTTAGAACATTTTTGCATACATTTTGAACACGCAAAACACAGCTGAGCAAATGTAATGCTTTGTTTTTTCCTTTCAAGTGAAAATTTCAGGTGTTGCTTCTGTTAAAATGAGTCTTCAGAGCCTCCATTTGCAGAGAGAAAGAAAGAGAGAGAAATTAAATCACATTCAGTAGGCGTCCACATATAAAGTAGCTCATGTGAATTATTAATGATAGATTTTGGGGTGGGGGGAACTTCTTGGACTTTTTTTGTCGTACTTTTAACAATTGAATGCGATGCTCATCAGACGTCTCCTTGTGAGATGTCACATTATTTAAATGAGAGCACATCTGACATTTCCAGAAGAGCATGCTAAATTCTGAAAAGAGAATGTTCTTCTCACTGATTTGATGGGCACCACTTGGGCTTTTCAAAATAAAGGTTTTGAGCACTTTAATTTTGGAGTGACTTGCCTTAGTTCAACACAGAGATTTAAAATACTCTCAACTACTTTAAAGAAGAACAGCGAAAAAGTTTTCTTCAAGACAAACAGAGGAACACTCCACAAGTGACATTTGAAAGGCACTGATGGTGGATAATAACTGCTCCAAATATACTTAGAAACACTTGGCGTTTCATTGTTCTTTATGTATCTAATTATTCCAGGTATTGTCATGTCAAAAAAGTTTCATATGACACATGTTGTTCTTTTTTTTTTTAAGTGTAAGTCAGAGATGAAATCTAACTTTCCATGCAAATAGAGGCCTGGATGGGTAATCTCTGTGAGATGACCTTACTATCTCCAGTTGCAGGCACTCACATTTTAACAAAAGGGGATTTACTTTTGCTAAATAAGTTTTTGCCCATGCT
>NW_011405055.1:0-1238 GCF_000754665.1 Bison bison bison | reverse complement strand
TTTGGCAAAACTAATACAATTACATAAAGTTTAAAAATAAAATAAAATTAAAAAAAAAAGAAAATGCATATGTGGTTTGAGACTTAGTCAAGTTTATGAACGTGAAATATATTATCAGATTCATAATGTCAAAATCAAAAGAGTTCCAGGCATCTATTTTAGTGAACTAGACTTATGGTATATGAGACAAAAAGTAACTGCATTCTTAAAGCACTTCCTTTTAACCACCCTGTCCTGGAGATATATCAAACGAATCCTGAAGCACTTTTATTTACTTTTGCATCTTATTGGACAATCTAATTATTTCAGTTTATTTTTTTTAAATCACAATAGAATATGGTCAAATCTAAACACACAATACTGTGTGATACAAACTAGAATTTCCACCTAATTTCCATAATCTCAAAACCCTTCCATGAGAAAGGTAGGGAAGTGGTAAATAAGGCCAAGTGGGTTTTATTGGTCAGTTTTGGTATTTGTTTTACTCTTCCTCCTTGATTCTGAATTTCTGCCCTCAACTCCCACCATTCGGTATACTTCTTGCTTTTTTAAGCTTTTGAAAATGGAAGGCTAAATGGGCAATGTAACAAAGGTGGACAGGTCTTACGTGGTTGATGATGTTGAATTGTTTCATTTACATTTAATTATTTCATTTTGATTGTTTTGTAAGGACTTCACCCATCTCTGTTCTGCATTTTCCAGTTTAGGTCGTACTGCTGCTAAACGGCAGCTTACACCTCCGCTATCAGTCCCTGACTTCCAGTGATCCACCTCATATTGCATCTTTCTAAGTGACTTTGACCCTCCAGTCTGGCCTCGTGACCACAGTTCTTTCCAAAGGACTCAAGTCCTGGCCTCTTTCCACTAGGTATGCGTGTGGTCAACAGGACCAAACAGCTTGCCCCACCACTTGTGTGACTGTAGCTTGCTCAAACCCTATGCTGTTCTCTGCATTTAGCCATTGGAGGCAGCTACAGTCATTGTTGTGCCTTTGGAATTTTCACAGGAAGCTTTTTCATCTCTAAAACCTCCAGGAGACACAGGTCAAGATTACTCCTTTCTTCTGGAAGCACCAGAACCAGACTAATAATGTGCGCTGCGCAAATAAAACTTAAGGGTTCAGAAGTCAATGTCGACTCCCTACAAGCAGCCCCATGCTCTGCACATGCTTTTCTTGGAAACAAACCAGCTAAAAGGACAATCCTACTTTTACGTCACATTATTTATACAAAGGTATT
>NW_011405054.1:0-1314 GCF_000754665.1 Bison bison bison | reverse complement strand
TGATACTGTTTGATGGACAGAAAGTCTTCACCTTCTTTCATCTCCATTGTATCAGTGTAAAGGAGTCTCCCAAAGTATACACCTTTGACATACTATTTATCCATCCTGCCTCTATATACAACCATCCATCAAGAAACTTTTGGACAATAACTTTACACATACACTCCTTACCGTGTGTTCAGAATCTTGGCTGTGGTGGCAGCCAACAAAATGACATTCGCTCCTGGAGGCACACTTTTTGGTGATGGATATACTTCTTCCATGACTGGTAAAGTGATGTACTGTCAAACAGTATTGTGTATCTAGGCAGGGGGAAAAAATCAATTTCACATTTTACATCACATACACACAAAAACTTTGAACAATCACTTCAGAAATGACTAAAATTCGGGATGATCCTTAAGTTTCTAGGCGGTTTTTCTGAATAGCTACTAGCTTCTGAAGTATGTGTATTTTTAAAATGAATACAAATGGGCAGTTATCCTTTGGTGCAAGGTAAAGCTGAGAAAAAAACTGAACAAGACTCATCAAAACTCCAGGTCTGCTCATAAGAAAATGGCAGTATCTTTCTCTCTCCCTCTGAAGCACATGTTCTGTAACTCTAAAATAAAATGAAAACTACAAATGTAAAAAGGAAGTGGGCCATAGCTCTTCCTGTTTCATTGTTTCTTTATATACTAATAGGCCATGTGGCAAACTGGAGTGAAAGCAGGAGCTTCGACTTACACGCCAAGGCGCTTTCCTTACTCATCTAGTTCTTTAGGCTTTAATCCTCCCAACGTGTGTGATTTTTCCCCAAAGTATTTCTGTATTTTCTCTTCCTCTTTAGGTCTCTCTTACCTTCTCTGTCCTCCTCTGCTTGGCTAGTTCATTTTCATACAAAGTTACTTTTAACCATTCACATTTTATTACTTAAGAGGTCTCTCAGGAAACTGATTTCACTCACTATTCTGGGACATTCTACTTTAGTTCTGTGCCTCGTATTCTAGATATCTCAGGCCAATGAAATGCTGCTTAGTTTACCGAGAAGGGACAGGGGCAGGGAGGAGGAAAACTCGACTAAAGTTGAGAAGACAGGACTTAGAGAGCTGCCTCTGTCACAAGTGAACAAGCCCTGTGACAGCCTTTGAGCTTACTTTCTTTTTAGCAAAAGTGTAAGTGCACTGGCATTTGGATAGACTTGTTGTAAGCTTTCATGTTAGCAACAGCAAATGCACATTAAGTGTGTACCACCAACCAGGCACTCTTCTAATATGCATTTACTCATTCAGTCCTCACAATAGGCCTTAAGACAAGTCATAGTAATATCCTCAT
>NW_011405053.1:0-1383 GCF_000754665.1 Bison bison bison | reverse complement strand
TTTTTTTTTTTTTTTGCAATAACCCTTACACTAGATTCACTGATCTTGAAGTGGTGGGTAATGGAAACTGCAGAACTTGATATGGTCAATATCAAGCAATTTAACTTTTTCTTCCAATGCCATGACTTTACTGCTTGGGAGCATTTCCAGCATCACCAGTGGCACTTTATATGGGTCCCATGGAGTCATTCAAGGTTTCTGGTATCCCACTAAACACAATGAAAAACACTCAGGAAATGGGAGAGGTGGCTTTTTTTCTGCAAGCACAATTTACTGGAGAGAACTGCTCACCCAGATATGATTAGACTTACAAGACGTTTTAAGTGGATACCTCCAAACACTTGAGGCTCACCAAAATAGCAACAAGAGGTAGCTATGAAATGATTACAGACCCACAGTATGGACCACAGTTAATATGCAGTTATGGGTGAATGATTGATCTTTACATTTGTTTACATCTCTCTGGACAGGAATGGTGCCATGGTGGTCTGTAATTTTTGGTAACTTTTATTAGATTTGTATACATTTTACAGTAGTCAATGATAAAATACATTATCTATGTATACTTGATACATTCATGATGTACCTTTTTCTAAATTTTCCATATTTCTAGGCTATGTGTATCATCTGTAGACTTCTGCAAAATGTTGCAGATCTATGAGAAATTTTCCAATATATTTCTTGAAAAAAATCCATATAAGTGAACCCATGCAGTTCAAATTCCTGTTATTTAAGGGTCCAATGTACTTTGAAAAAGTACATAATACCATTAAAGTATTACTTAAGTTTCTTTTCTTGATGATCTGTTTAAAAGTAAACAAAAATTAAATATCTTTTTTCCTGTGAAAAGGGAAGTTTAGTGTATTTAAATATACATAAATGAAAACACAAGAGCTTTCAAATACCCATTAACTGAATAACTCATCTTCAAATCAGCAACTTTCTTGCCTTGTGTTTGATCTGACTCAACGGCCTAGAGGAGCCATAATAAAATCTCTTTGAAAAAACGTTGGGCTTTTCAATAAAGTGTCTTAACCTCATTACTTTCCAACCTAAAAGGTGTTAATTCTCAAATTAGATGTTCTCTTGCGAATTAGAAAAAGCAAAGTGGCAAGGGCTCAAAAAATTTTACACCCAAAATACCAAAAGTAATCAGTTTAACCCAAGCGCATAAACACAAACTCGTTGAGTCATAGGTACCAAAGAAAGTCGGAATCAAATGCCATCACACAGCAAAGGCTGTCCAAAGCCTTAACGAAACAGCCCAGGTGACTCGTAATTCCTAATTCTCCCCAAACCCTAACTACCATTCCTACAGGCATTTCCACGTTGCTCAGGAAGGCCGTCCGCGCACAGCCCGAAAGCCCAACGTGCCACTCGGAT
>NW_011405052.1:0-1895 GCF_000754665.1 Bison bison bison | reverse complement strand
TTCAAGATGGGGTGAGACTTGGGTACCTGTAGGATTTCAACTGTTTAAAAGCCAAAGCCATTCTCCAGGGCCCACACCAGTGGTGTCTGGGTATGTGTATGTGAGTGCCTGTGTATAAGGAGAAGGCTGAAGCCCCTGGTTTAGAAAAATTTAGGCAATATTCATTGAGAGTACTCTCCCTCACTACCCCAATTACCCTACAGAGTATGAATTCCAAAGCTGTAACTACTGATAATTCTGTCCAGACCAGAAGTCAAGGGTGAATGGACAGGGGCAGCTAAAGGACTCGGAAAAAAGCTGATGGCTATGGTCTGAAAATCACAAGAGGCTAGCAACAGAATCAGAGTCTGAAAAGGAGATGCTGCAGAGCCAGCGGGAAGGGGGTGTGAGCTCAAGCACACAGGAGCTCCAGCACCGCCCAGCCCAGTCTGGCCCTGGAGCCATTACCATTAGGGATCTCCGTGTCCAGGGCCACAGCTGTTTCATATGTCCAGCACCGGGCGACATTACGAATGGTGTAGCCACCTCCTCCCAGCATCAGCATAGGCAGGTTGAAGCTCTTCACAAATTCCACACACTTGGCATGCCCTTTGGTGGGAGAAGGGGTGCCAAGTTACAGGAGCACCCAGCAGGACCCTGCCTGCCCATCCCTATGCTACCTGGACTCACCTTTGATGGTCAGATTGAAGCAACCTAACCGATCCCCAGACAAGGAGTCAGAGCCACACTGCAAGACAACTGCACTGGGCTGGAACATCTCCATTACTTTGGACATGACCTGCAAGGACACAACCTGGTCACCACCAGCCTCAAGAAAAGCTTTTGGGGTTCAGGCGGAAAAGTGTGGGTGCAGCACTTTCCTCTGTTCCTTATTCACCACTCCTACCTTTTCACTCTGCCCCAGGCTGCGGAGTAAAGGGAGCACCAATCTGGGCTTCCCGTTTCCCTACTTAGTTCAGTTTTCCAGGAGCTTTCTAGAGCTAGTTACGCTGAGCCTAAAACAGCCTCCTTATCAGTTCCCCACATCCTTCCCTGCTCTCCAGGTCCAGGACCACTGGCTCCAAGAAGCTCTCCTGACCCTTAGCTGCATCTGCTCTATGCATTTGGTCCTACAGACTTTGAGCCTCACACTACAGAGCTGCCTCACTTTTGTGTATCTCATTCTCACAACTAGATTCCAATGTTACTCAGGACAGAGACTGTAACTCAGGCTTCTCTGTCACCCTTACTACAAGGTATGTTTTAATAGTAGGCACCCAGTGTTTGCTAAACTACTATGCGACCTAACTAGGTTACTACTCTAGTAATGGTTGGTTCCTTGTTGCTCACAGGTGAAAATTTAACTCCTCAGCATGGCCCTCAAAGCTCCCTTTGAAATACTAACCCCACAAGTACTTTCTACCACATCCTTCAACACCCCTCCCCGCATCATACAGGCCTACTGCTGCATACTGGCACCCCCGTGCCTCTGCTGGTGCTGCTCCCTCTGCCACCCCTCCCCTCCAGCTCCCACCTTTTTCTTCACATGAGTAACTCCTCATTTCTCAGAGTCCTGCTCAAATGTCACCACCTCTGTGAAATCACCTCTGATTACCCTTTCCCCAGCTCAGGCAGCAGTTTTTCTCTCTCGTTCCTCTGTTCATCCCTCAAAAACAGCACTAACCACATGCTATTGGGGATGTGCCTGCCTTCCACACCATGGACTATACCATGGACTGTGAAGTCTTCAAGGACACAGATCATGCCTTAGACATTCCTGTATAACAACAGTGTTGGATAAAAGATTCAGATATATACTTGGAGAAATTTTGTCCTCTCAACTGGCCATACAGCATGCAATCCAGGGTTCAAACCCATCTCATTTCCAGCCAGCCTCTCGTTGGGGAGACATCCCT
>NW_011405051.1:0-1098 GCF_000754665.1 Bison bison bison | reverse complement strand
GACTCAGAGCTGTGTTTCTACCAGACATTAAAGAAACACTTGCTGGGGACTTCCCTGGGAGTCCAGTGGTTAAGCATACACCTTTCAAAGCAAGAGACGGGGTTCAATCTCTGGTTAGGGAACTAAGATCCCACATGCCACGGGGCACCTAAGCCTGAGCTACAGCTACTGAGCCCAGGCCCTCATACCACAACTAGAGAAGCCTGTACACCACAACAAAAAGTCCATGGGCTGCAACTAAGAACTGATGCAGCCAAATGAATAATAAATAAAAAATAAATTTTTTTAAAAAAGAAAGGAACACTTGTTGAATTGATTTAAATGGGGTCCTGTAATACGTGGAGAATTTTATTGTAAACTGAACTATCTTCAATTACCACCACATATACACACAGAATTACAGGCCGTGATGGGTGTTTAGACAATTGGTACTCTGTGTAGAACTCTAAAACATTGGGTGCCTGGGAATGGGCTCCATGTGGGTAGTTTTTAGAAACACCCCACATGGTTTCAGGAAGCCGCTGAAGTTGCACAAGTGGGAGCATGTGGGTGAATTTTGGTACTGCAGTTATGGATGCTGAATAACACTGAACGCATTCATTCCTTTGACAACTCAGGCAGACATTCTGAGTTTTTTTTTTAATACTCAGTTCAGTGTTAGTAAGCCTTAAAGGTGAAGGTGTGAGCTGATGAGTCATGTCCAGCTCTTTGCAACCCCATAGACTGTAGCCCGCCAGGCTCCCCTCCCTGTCCATGGGAATCTCCAGGCAAGAATACTGGAGTGGTTGTCATTCCTTCTCCAGGGGATCTTCCCGACCCAGGGATTGAACTCGCATCTGCTGCATTGCAGGCAGATTCTGTGCTGATTCTTTACCATCTGAGCCTTATTGTTGTTGTTTTAGTTGAAACATATTTGACACATACTGCTATGTACATGTAAGGTGTCCATGTTAATTTAATCACATACATTGTATTATAATTGTCATTGTAGTGATAATTAACTCCTCTATCAAGTCCCATAATTATCATCTGTTTAGTGGTAAGAATAATTAAGATCTAAGTTTGATGATTCTGATGCAATATTGTTGTCTGTATTCA
>NW_011405050.1:0-1191 GCF_000754665.1 Bison bison bison | reverse complement strand
CATGATCTTAGTTTTCTGAATGTTGAGCTTTAAGCCAACTTTTTCACTCTCACTTTCATCAAGAGGCTCATTACTATTTTTTAACATTTGCTTAAAGTAGCTTAATGATAAGCTCCTCATTTATCCCCAAATAATTAATTAACAGTAAGGATAAGAGGGCTTCCCTGGTGGCTCAATGGTAAAGAATCCACCTGCCAGTGCGGGAGACACGGGTTAATTCCTGGTCCAGCAAGATCCCACATGCTGCAGAGCAGCCAAGCCCATGTGCCACAACGACTGAGCCTGAGCCCGAGCCCAGGAACTGCAGCTATTGAAGCCCGTGTGCCCTAGAGTCTGTGCTCCACAAGAGAAGACACTGCCATGAAAAGCCCATTACTCTGCATGGATGCAGATAATCCAAGCAATAGTAGATTTAGATGTTTAGCCTTAAAATTATAATCACAAGTACCCTGTGCTCCATAAAATAAATAGGCAATAATTGAAAGAAGATCTCAGAAGTGACTTTTTTCTTAAGCTGCCATCATGTACAGTGTGCTTTATGATTCATAGTATAACTACTGTGAGTCTGTCCACTGATTTGCAGTTCTTATAAGCAAACTTGTGTTTTCCCTCAACAGAAACTCTACCAGAAAGACTGGGATGAGGCCAAGCAGAAAGGCTATGACTTGAGAGCAGATGCCATTGAAATCAAGCATGCCAAAGCCTCCAGAGAAATTGCCAGCGAGGTACAGCTCCTTCTAGTTCCTTGTGGGTTTTCTACTCTATACAACAAATTGGGAAAGGATTTTTCAAGAATTTTGCTTTGGTTTGATTTGCTTTTAAATTCGTGTGCTAAAAACTCTATTTTAAAATATTAAAATGGGGTGAAAAACACTAAGGTGAACATAGGTGAAGTCTATGTGTAAATCGCTTCTAAGTTGTTTATAAGTAGAAGTGAAATATCATGAAGAATCTGTACGAAATTCTCAGGGAACATTTAGGAGCCAGTACAATGTGATTTTTAATCCTCCACATTTTTATGACATTCTCCATAAACACAAATCAAAGATGAAAGTTTTATGTTAAACTTTAGACTGAAATCACATTTTATACACAAGATCTTACACTGGAGGCATATGTATAATGTTCTGAATAACTATTTGAAGTTCATTTAACAGTATTTTAAAAATTTACCAGCAGTCAAATCAATTA
>NW_011405049.1:0-1150 GCF_000754665.1 Bison bison bison | reverse complement strand
TACCCTTCCATGACATTTTCTGTTTTACTAAATAGTTTCACTTTTCATATGAATACTCAAATCAGAAACGTGTGATTTACTAACTTCCCTTCCCTCAAGACCTTTACTAACACGAGGAAACTGGCCAAATAGCATTACAGCAAAAGAGGTGCAACAGTACTGCAACAGGCATTAGATACAGAGTTGGAAACAGAACCCATTACTTTTATATGTAGCTCTAATCTTCCAATAAGCAACTGTGCAGATATAAATTCTGTTTCTCCTCTTCTAGCTCTTAAAATTTTGATAAGGTATTTGGGAACTTGCTAATGACACATAGCACGTGGTGTCTATAAACAATGTATTACATCAGTTCTAAATCTCCTCACCACCTTCCTTGGTAGGACACCGTGCTTGCTGTTGGGACCTAGGCAGTCTTGTGCTTCAGGGCAAGCTGTGTCTCTTCGTAACTTAATGTAGTAAATGAGGGTTAGTAAAGCCAGCGAGACGATCCCATCCTCCATCTGAGTAGTTTTGAAATAGGAATATACTATAGTTTTGATCTTGTGTTGAATTCTGACAAAAGATTTTGGGTAAAAAAAGTATTGCATTAATGGCTTGCATTATTGTAGAAGACTGTAAAGGAAAAAAGCAGGAATTGTATTTGAACCTGAAGTAAGAATTTTACATATGAAGATAATTTATGAAATATATTTATGTAAATAGATCATATCCATGTATCAATAATAGATAAATTGTTATGTAAATAAATATGTATATTTATTTAGATAACTAGAGAAATGATTTAAGGGGAAGGAGCTCTTAAACTAAGTTAACCTGCTTCTTAGATCAAAGAACACAGTGATGGAGTAGTGGGAAAAAAAAAGCTGAGGCAAAAAGTAAATTAAAAAAATATATATCATGAATCCAGTATAGATGTTTAAAAAAGAGCAGCTTCAAAAATGTTTATGGTAAGGGAGAAAATAGTGCTATCTTGGTAAAATCTCCTCCATTCCAAGTTGATGACACTAAAACTTAATGTTTTTAAGTGACATTTGGAAGGAATGATGCTAAAGCTGAAACTCCAGTACTTTGGCCACCTCATGCGAAGAGTTAACTCATTGGAAAAGACTCTGATGCTGGGAGGGATTGGGGGCAGGAGGAGAAGGGA
>NW_011405048.1:0-1202 GCF_000754665.1 Bison bison bison | reverse complement strand
TTCTGCCTTCATGGTACGTACGTGGTATGAGAAGCTTTTATTCTGCTGAGAACGGGATCACACAGTGAGGCTCGTATTTTAAGTTGCTTCTCTGAAGTGGGTTCCAGCCCTGCACAGGGCCCTGGCCCTGGTGTTGGAACCCTAAACTTACCAGGCTTTATTTCACACACTGTGAGCTTTGGTGGTATCAGCTGAACTAACCAGATATACCTACCTAGCATGTAGATTAAAAAATGTGATGTTAATTATAAGTTGAGAAGTATACTCTACATATTCTGAGAATTCTTTTGTAGAAAAGCAGCAGGATTAAAAAAATGCATTAAACATTACCATCATTATTCATGCTTGAATAATAACGACCCAGCAAATTTGATTTATATGAACGCTGCTATTCCTTTGTTCAGCCGTCTGATGAACTGCTCACCACTTCCCAACCCTAAAGGCCCTGTTGGAAGGGTAAAAGAGGCAGAGCTCAAGAAAGAGTCCTCCATGGACTCAGAGGAATTTAAGACTAGCATTCATTCATTCATAATAGTGTTTGAGTGCCCATATGCCAGGCACTGTTACACAGACACTCGGAATGTACTAGTGATCAAAGATCCTGCTTTTGTGTAATTCACATTTGATGTATGGGGGAAGCTAGACAATAAACAACACACACTTATCTCTGTATACCAAAGACATTAAAGTCTAATATGTTTAAAGCAAGAGAGAAAGAAAAAGTAGATCAGAGCAAGAGGGACTAAGTGTGCTGGGTTGGGACTGGGGTGGAAAGAAGGCGGATGGAGATTTTACATGGGTTTTTCTCTGAGTGGGCATATTACTGTTGTGCTTTTTACTGTTGTCTTCAGGATTTGTTTCTGTTTGGGGCATGCTGCTAAGACCTGGTGTGAAAATCCATACCATCTAGATGCCACAGGGAACATCCTAACCTCCCAGCTCACAGGCTTCCTAAAAGAAGCCAGATGGTGAGGTAGTTGCCAGCTACCTGCCATCTCTAGAGTTGGACAGCCTGGCTCTGAACTGGGCTTCAGCACTCACTGGCTCCACAAACATCTCACCATCACCATCATCTCCTTGAGTAACATTAGCTTACGAACTTGGTAAACATGGCTATGACATGTTCTGGGATTGTTGTTCAGTTGCTAAGTTGGGTCCAACTCTTGGCAACCCCATGGGCTGCAGCAGTCCAGGCTTCCCTG
>NW_011405047.1:0-1132 GCF_000754665.1 Bison bison bison | reverse complement strand
CCAGAATGTCTGGCTCTAGGTGAATGATCACACCATCATGATTATCTGGGTTTTTTTGTTCAGTTCTTCTGTGTATTCTGCCTCCTTAAATCTTGCATCCTGTGTGCCTCGCTTGCCTCTCCCTTGTGCTGGCTCTGCCCATGGGTCGGACCTGGGTAGACCTGGTTGATCTCAATGCAGGGTACAGAGAATCCTTAGCCCCTGTGTGTGCTCTGGCTCAGAGCACAGTCTGTGAGCACCTTCTCCGATGGTCCTCAAGTCTGTACTGCATGGTGCACTGTGCCTGTGCCCCAGCTCAAAGGCCCTCTGCATTCCCTCTGTGGGGTCATCCGACCACGAGGTGGGACGAAGAGAAACATGAAATGGAACATGATGGAGGGAGAATTCTACTCTACTCCAGCTGGATAGGTATGCCCAGAGGGGCTGTACTTCCACAGGGAAACCACGGTGCTGGGTCCTGGGAAGGCACCTGGCAAATGGCTGATCAACAGACACGTGTGGAAAGGATGCCGAACTGGGATAGAGAGCCAGAAAGTGAAAATTCAAGTAGCAGGGCAGGAAGGTACTTTTTTTTACCTATCAGATGGCCAGAAACTAAAATGATAGATAATTTCACTAACTGGGACTCGAATGAGTGTTCTCTCTCCTCCCAGCACCATTGGTACCACTGACTGATACCTGGGAAAGTGGGGAGGGCAGCAGCAGGAGCATCACCAGTGTGTTTTAGGAGGAAAAAGAAAGTGAGTTCCCGTCTCTCTGGTTCATGATGGCCACGGACCTAGTTGGAGGCAGACACAGAGCCAGTGACTTCCCCGTCTGCCCTACTTAAAGTCATCTCTCATCTGCCTCTGAGGTTCCCTGGAGGAGCTCAAGGGAGCAGTTGCTGAGGCTGGCCTTTCAGAGTGGCAGAGATAGGGCTACCAGCCTTTGAACCTATTCAAATGAGCACTCTGTTCTCCTTGATCCCAAACCGGGTTTCAAGGAAGCCCTGGGAACCTCTGGAAACACATCTGGAGTGGAGATGGAGGAAGTCAGCCTGAAACAGCCTGCTGCTGGCCTAACCTGTTACTAACTGATAGAAGCGTAGCCCCTGGGTGCTACGTGGGCTTCACCTCACTCCATTATCTGACAG
>NW_011405046.1:0-1414 GCF_000754665.1 Bison bison bison | reverse complement strand
GAGCAAGCGTCTTTTAATTTCATGGGTGCAGTCACCATCTGCAGTGATTTTGGAGCCCAAGAAAATAAAATCTGCCACTGTTTCCATTTTTTTCCCATCTATTTGCCATGAAATGATGGAATTGGATGCCATGATCTTTGTTTTTTGAATGCTGAGTTTTTAACTCAGCTTTTTAACTCTCTTCTTTCACCCTTATCAAGAAGTTCTTTAGTTCCTCCTTGATTTCTGCTATTAGAGTGGCATCATCTGCATGTGTGTGTGTGTTAATCACTCAGTCATGTTGGACTCCTTGCCACCTCATGGTCTGTAGCTCGTCAGGCTCCTCTGTCCGTGGATTTCTCCAGGCAAGAATATTGGAGTGGGTTGCCATTTCCTTCTCCAGGAGATCTTCCCAACCCAGGGATCAAACTCTGGTCTCCTGCATTTCAGGCAGATTCCTTACCATCTGAGCTACTAAGGAAGCCCATCATCTGCCTAAAAGGTTGTTGGTATTTCTCCTGGCAATCTTGATTCCAGCTTGTGATTCATCCAGCCCAGCATTTCATATGATGTACTCTGCAGTACATGCAGTACTCTGCATATAAGTTAAATCAGCAAGGTGACAATATAGAGAGCCTTGACATACTCTTTTCCCAATTGTGAACCGGTCTGTTGTTCCATGTCCATTTCTAACTGTTGCTTCTTGACCTGCGTACAGTTTTCTCAGGAGACAGGTAAAGTGGTCTGATATTCCCATCTCTTGAAGAATTTTCCATTTTGTCATGATTCACAAAGTCAAAGGTTTTTGCATAGTTAATGAAGCAGAAGTAGATGTTTTTTGGAATCTTCTTGCTTTTTCTATAACCCAATGGATGTTGACAATTTGATCTCTGGTTCCTCTGTCTTTTCTAAACGCAGCTTGAACATCTGGAAATTCTTGGTTCACATACTGCTGAAGCCTACCTGGAAGGATTTTGAGCATTACCTTACTAGCATGTGAAATGAGTGCATTTCAGTTGATAGAAAGTTACAAAATTTGCTTAGAATATGTGACAGACTCTACAAAAGCAAGTTGAATGATGCAAAATAAATATAAAAAATTCAAGAGCTTTTTTATTTATATCTGTGAAAACTAGCTAGAAAATAAAATGTAAGTAAAGATTCCAATCACACTTGCATTAAAAACTATAAAATACATAGGACTAAGTTTTGTAAAAATGATATAATGAAAAAAGAGCAAAGACATAATGGGAGTGAAAGTGCTTCTCAAACTCTAAGTTGCTAACTAAATGCAAACTATATTGTTATTACCCCTTCTGGAATATTTGCATCTTAAATGACAATGGCTGGAAGACAGCCAAGCATAACTTGAAAGATGAATTCATAATGGTGGAATTTTAGGCATTCTGGTGTGTGTGTGTGTATGTGTGTGTGT
>NW_011405045.1:0-1372 GCF_000754665.1 Bison bison bison | reverse complement strand
TTTTTTTTTTTTTTAACCACACTAGCTTCTATTTATCCTTTATTACTAGTTAAGATACCACCTTCTATAGACATCTGTTTCTGGGATAAGTGCTGCCCAATATCATGTATTTATGTCTATCACGTACTTCGTCATGATATAACAGGTGGTTATTTGCCTGATCTCACGTTGGTGGAACTTGAAGGCAGATTTAAAATTCTGGGTCTAATTTTTTGGTTGCACCACTTGGCTTGTGGGATCTTAGTTCCCAGACCAGGGATGGAAACCACGCCTGCTGCAGGGGAAGCGCAGAGTCCTAACCACTGAATTGCCAGGGAATTCCCCAAATTTTGTGTCTTATGATCTGTAACCGTTTGGCAACCAAGAAGTGTTTAAACAAAACAAAACGAGAAATGTTTAAAGAAAGAAATTGAAAAGTCAATAAGGAGGGGAGTAAGGGAGTGAGGACTACTCAAGTGCATGCCCCCTAAGTTCCTGGCTATGTAAAATTGCATAAACACTAATAGATACTTTGTTCCTGGCATTGTAAGTAATTCCTCTCTAATTTTGAAGCACTGTTTTTAATGTTACATTGCTTCTATAATTAAAACAAAACGAATTTGTGCTCTGCAGATGCCTGACAGGGACTCCTGCTGTGGCAGGGACTGTTCTGTGTTCTCCAGAAGTTATGTCTTCTTCATGGTGCACAAACTGGACTTCTTAGTCTGTTACTGTAACCATGGGATCAAGTTTCAGCAAAGACAAAGCCGTGCTGTGTGCCACTTCAAGGCTCAGTTTCAAAATATCCTCCCACGGTGAGCTCTGTTCTTTCTTCTTGTCTGGAAGGTGACCAGAGAGAACTTCAAGAACCTCAAAAAGGGAAGAACCACAGGATGGAAGAATTCTGGGCTCTTAAGTGATGTCCTGGAAAGCCACCCAACCAAAAACCCCTCAACTGGACTTCACCTGAGTGAGAAATTTGTTTATATTTTGATAAATCACTGAGGTTTGAAGAGAGATAGATAGGCAGGCTTCCCCTGTGGTTCAGTGGTTAAGAATCTGCCTGCAATTCAGGAGACACAGGTTCGATTCCTGGGTTGGGAAGATACCCTAGAGGAGGAAATGGCAAGCTGTTCTAGTATTCTTGCCTGGAAAATCCCATGGAGAGAGGAGTCTGGTGAGCTGCAGTCCATAGGGTCACAAAGATTCGGACACGACTTGGCTACTGAACAACAACAGCGAGGAACTGCAGTCCACTCCAGGATCTTGCCTGGGGAATTCCACTGACAGAGGAGCCTGATGGGCTGCAGTCCACGGGGTCACGAAAAGATTCGGACACGACTGAGAGCTTAAACACACACACAGACACACACATACACACACACACACACAC
>NW_011405044.1:0-1369 GCF_000754665.1 Bison bison bison | reverse complement strand
CAGCGAGGCAGGAGAGAGGGCAAACATAAACACGAGATTGTTGCAGTAATTGGTGCTCTGAAAACACTGAGGAAATGAGAGGCTTGTACGAAACATCAGCCGACAAGAAACGGGGTGATGTCAGACAGCCTTCCAGGATTAGAAACCCTTAAAAGCTCCGAGCCCGCGGCCGCGGCGGAAAGCGCTCGGCGATCCCGGGTAGGGAGCCCTGGATCGCCGCGCGGCTGGCGCTCGCTCGCCATCGCCTCTCTGCCGGCCTTTCCTCTCTCCTGTTTTCTCTTTCTCTCTTTTTCTTTTTTTTTTTTCCCTTCCTTCTCGCTTTCTGTTTCTCTAACCATATATGCATATAGTAAAAAATTCTGAATGGAATGGTGCAGTACATACTTTTTTATAACCTGCCTTCTTCAATTAACAGTGCTTGCAGTCATCTCTCCATGTCATAAAATATTTTTCTCATTGTTTTTAATGACTGCCTACTATGGCATCCTTTGGATTTACAATAATTTATAATTTATTAAAAATTCTCTCTGGGTAGAGAATTTACTTATACATAAATATTTATTTAACCTCTCTAGAATTAATGGTGATTCATGATATGAGTTAAGTAATATAAATTATTATTTTTTTATACAAGTGGTTAATTAGCAACTTGCCTGACATCCTTTATTGAACAAGCCACACTTACCCCACCAGTTTGAAATGCTATCTTAATCATATTCTAAATCCTTATATAAGCATAGATAGAATTGATTTTAGATTTTATTCTATTCTATAGATTGACTTCTCTATTCTCATGTAGTAATCACAATTTCATTAAAGCACACTTAAATATCTGCTGGTATAAGTCCTTCTTCATTACATTTTTTTCTTTCCAAGAATGTTATGGCCATTTTAATTTTCTTATTTTTCTCAAAATGTTAGAATAATTTTTACAGATTCTAGAAAAGTAGAATTGGATGAAAAATTGAATTGTATTTAATTTAAATATCCTTTTGGGGATGTTTTTGTTTCCTATGGCTGCTATAACAAATGACCAGACTTTATGGCTTAACAACAACAGAAATGAATTCTTGTAGTTCTGAAGGCCAGAAATCTGATATCTGTGTCACTGAGTTGAACTCAAGGTGTCAGCAATGCCACAGTCCATCTGGAGGCTGGAGGGGAGAATCCATTCATTGCCTCTTCTAGTTTCTGGTGGCTACTGGCCTTCCTTGACTTTGAAGATACTTTGATTGCTCCTAATTAAATAGGAATGCGTGTGTGCTAAGTCTTGTCCAACTGTTTGCATCCAGGGATTGAACCCGGGTCTCCCGCATTGCAGGCAGATGCTTTACTGTCTGAGGAGACCATTTTTCAGTTTCCCATGGGG
>NW_011405043.1:0-1121 GCF_000754665.1 Bison bison bison | reverse complement strand
TCCTACTCCAGGGGATCTTCCCTGACCAGGGATTGAACCCACATCTCTTGTGTCTCCTGCACTGGCAGGGAGATTGTTTATCATTGTGCCACTTGGGTTAAGGCAGAGAAGTAAATGCATTGCATTTTCCACTGATGGCTTTTCAAAATATTTGAAGACTGCAGCCAGAGTGCTCTTTCCTTCCAGTTGAACTGGTTCATTTCCTAAAAGAAAGGTTCTTCACAGGTTATCTCTAAGAGCTTTTCTGGTATTAAGAATCATGTGGTTAGAGCATCTTTGGCTTTTGTTCAAAATTGTGATTAAGAACTAGCTAAATGATGTCTTAATCCCTGTGGTTATCCTTAGGAAATAAAAACTTCCTTAGGAGCAAATTGTGCATATGTTAAAAAACAAAAAAAGAAAGACCTTATTCTTCTAATGACCTTTTTGGGATACGTCCAAGTCTGGTGCATTTTTCAGTCTTCCTCTATCAAGATTTGGATTTCAAATGTTGAGTCTTCGTTAATTTGTTTTGATCGTTTGCTCCATGTCCTGACCCTAATTGTCCACTGAGACATTCGTAATGCAGTTATGACCTTTAGATTAATTTGCAAACATTTCCTTACCTTCTAGATTCTTGGCATCTGTGATACTAGATGCCAGTATATTGACAGATACTAGTGAATAAAACAAAGGCTTAATTTAAGAATTTAATTTAGTGGGAACAGTTAATATAAAAGCATAAAGTATGTTATAATTTTGTTATAGGAATATCGTTAACATGAAAAGAACAAGGTGAACAAGTCATTCGCTTCTGAAATTAATTTCGAGAGTGACAGGAGATATAGCCCAGTGTGGGCTGATGAGGGGAAATTGTCCTCCTTTTTCTTACTTTGCTTCTATATTTTGCTTTACTAAAATTACATTTGGTTTTCTGTCTTCTTTTGTTTCTTTGTTAAGGAAACTCACTGAGTGTCTTAAAATGGGTCCCATCACCTCTGGAACATTTCCACCCTAGGCAACCCACCAGCTTAAATGTTACCAATATTCTGAAAGTTGGTATTTTAACACATTTCAAATATTCCACCCTTTATGTTATTTCATTAAGCTCCTCTTTCAGGTCATTTCAAGCGCAGAAATTG
>NW_011405042.1:0-1103 GCF_000754665.1 Bison bison bison | reverse complement strand
TTTTTTTCTCATAAGCTCAACTAATCATGGAGTTAGCTATCTCTGAAAAGTAGAATGACTTCTTAGTGACATTCTTAAAGAGTGACTGTAAAACTTGTCTTCCATAGGCTGAATCTAGGACAAAATTGTTGAAAAAGATGAGGGGGTGATGACAATATACATAAGTACTTCAATGTCCCTGAATTTGTCACAAATGGAGAGTTTAAAAAATAAAACCTACAACACTTTAAAAAGTCTGCCTCAGGCAATCTCAAAATGTTTGACATTTCATTTATTGGAAAAATGTAGCTTTTTGTAATTAAAAAAGTTTTGACAACTGAAAGTGACTTTAAGACCTGTTAAAATCAGGTCAGTGAAGCTGCTGCTGATCTCAGAGCTTTCATTCTTCATGTTGAGAGACTGGAGGCTGTGGAGTTTTAGCTGCACATGTAATAGGTACTGCAGAGGGAAAATGCAGAGTGAAAATGCATCCCAATGAAACATTTTTAGAGTGCAATGATGCACAGAATTGCAGAAGCCTGGGGAATCCAAAATAAGTTTTATTCATGTCCTACTTTTATATGGTAGCTACAAAAGAAATGAGCCCTATTACTGTAGCATTCTGTTGGAAGTAATCCTTAGTTCATCTGTCAACTCCGTCAATAGTATTTCGACTGCAACAGTCATGAATGTTCACTGGATCAAGATAGCTACTGAAAGCCATATATGAAGACAACACAAAGATTAATTATGCCAGTGGGGCCCTCACTTCACCCCCTATGTCGTCTGGGTTCGGTGCCTCCTTTATTGTTTGGGTCCAGGCTAGTGGATGCTAGGATGGTTAAAGCATGGTTCACATTTCACTCTAGATACAGTCTTTGCGACAGTAATTGCTAAGGAAGATCGCCTACTCCCTAAACTGCCTCTGATTGATTATCAGACTGCAGCTTCATTTATTTGCAGAACTCTGCAGTCCTCAGTCGCCTTCACTACCAGCTCTGCCTGTTCTCTCATCAGCCTCCTATGACCTGCCTCTCACTATTTGCAGATGACATGATCCTCTATATAGAAAACCCTAAAGACTCCACCAGAAAATTACTAGAACTAATTAATGATTATAGTAA
>NW_011405041.1:0-1214 GCF_000754665.1 Bison bison bison | reverse complement strand
CCTTCAGAGCCCAAATCCTCAGCTCCCCTGCTTTCGTGTGCCCCGGGATGACATGTCAGCTTCCTCTCCAACCCTGCGTAGGCTGGACCCTCCTGAGGGGATGGACCCAATCTGTGCCCACCCACAGCATCCCTCTTGCTCCCCAGGAAAGGTGTGGCCTGATAATCAAAATACTTGACAGCCAGTATGTAAGTATAGCAGGCTGATCCAAGTCGACATACTAGTGACTGAGCTGGTCCTATAGGCAGTGTCATACCAGGTGTCAACTCTGTCTGCTGGACCAGAGTAAAGAAATGGGCAGGAGAAGAGCTGTGGCAGGCAGTGCGGACGCTAATGGAGCTCCGGTAGCTTGTTACCAATTGTCCCAGAAGTATTTTCATCTTCAACAATGGGTATCCTGGTGTGAAGGGTATGACATCAGCTGTTGACCTGGCACAGAGTCAATTCCCCGTAAATATTTGTGGAGCTGAGCTGACTGCCAGCACAGATGGGCTTGGTTTCTGATCCAGTGACAGCAGTGGACACAGCATGTGACTGCCAGCTGTGCTGGAGACATCCTGAGGTCAGAGAACATCTAACCAGAGGTTCTCCACTGGCAGCAGTGAGAGACTATGAGCTATTTCTATCGTTTCGAAAACAACCAAGGAAATGTCCTATGTATTTTAAAAATGAGAAAATAATTGATTGCTAGGAATGGACCTCAAAGTAAGGAAATTTATCAGGATAAAGAAGGATAGTATGGGGTCAATTATCCAAGAAGACATACCATCCTTAATGAGAATGTGCCTAATAACAGAGCATCAAACTATATGAGGCAAAAACTAATAGAATTGCAAAGAGAGAGAGAGATGAATCCACTACCATAGCTGCAGACTTCCATACACCTCTATGGATACGGACAGCTCTAGCAGGTCAAAGACCAGGAAAGACATGACTGAACACAACACCACCATCAGTCAGCTAGATATAATTGACATCTATAGACTATTTCATCCAACAAGAGCAGAATACACATTCTTCTCACGCACATTGGAACATTCACCAAAATAGACCGCATTCTGGGCCACAAAACACACTATAACAAATTTAAAGGAACAGAAATCATACAATGTCTGTTCTCAGACCATAACGGAATCAAACTAGAAATTCAATAACAAAAAGATAAGTAGAAAACTCCCCTAATACATGGAGATTAAGCAACACACTTCTAAATA
>NW_011405040.1:0-1172 GCF_000754665.1 Bison bison bison | reverse complement strand
CGACAGGGTCCTGGGCTGCTTTGTCCTCAATCCACGTCCTTACCCTGCTCTGTTGTCTCTAGGCAACAGAGACCATTTCTCAGCTGCTATGTCAGGGATCTGCTGACTGAGTTCAACCAATGAGAGGGACTGAGCGGGACGGGAGAGTGGATAAGGGGCAAGCTGGGATATTTCTTCTCTCCCTATCTATCTCAGATGGTATCTCCCGCAGCCCCAGCTTCACCCACATAAACCCACTATGGTTTCAGCTTCTTCTAGGTGATTCTGACCTCCTCCCAATCATAGCTTCCCACTGCTGCTGATCTCAGGATTACCACTCTGTCTCCTTTTGACCCCTTGGCCTCTTATGTCTTCGTGGTATAAAAAGTTCTGCATTTGATTCCCTCTGTAAATACCCAAAGAAATTTCTGTTTCCCTAGTTGGGCCCTGATAGATAGAGATGGAGAGAAATTATAGACTTTGGGGGAAAGAGACACTCATTTCAATGATGCTGTTACTACTCAGATTAGTTCTGAAATTCCTTCTCTTGGAGAATTGTCTTAAAACCAAGTTTTCAGGCCCCCAAAATAAAACCAGAGTATTAATTTTCTGGAGCTGCTGCCACAAATTACCACAAACATGGTGGCTTCAAAGAAAATACATTCATTCTCTTGGCTCTGTGGACCAGAAATCTGAAATCAAAGTGGCCACTGGGCAGTGCTTCATCTGAAGGAACTAGAAGAGCATCTTTTGTCTGTTCCAGCTTCTGCTCAGGTCACCCCTGGCACTCGGCTGCATGACTCCAGTCTCTGACTCTGTCTTCACATGTCTCCTTCTCTTTGCTGTCCCTTCTCTCCCTCATCCTCTATCTTATAAGATACTTATCATTAGATTCAAGCCTACCCAGTTATTCAAGGATACTCTCAACTTGAGACCTTTTTTTCTAAACACAGTCACATTCAAAGTTTCCTCAGATTAGGACATACACATACTTTGCAGGAAGGGACATCATATGACCCCCCCACAACTAGTTTCATTGCTTTATAGCCAATCAGGAAAATCTCCTATACATACACACCCCTCAACCAATCCATGTATGGATATAACTTCTAGTTCGTTATATAAATAGAAATACAAATTATTTATAAGGTCACTTTAGCTTTATTATAATCTAATTTTTAGACTGGTTAAAA
>NW_011405039.1:0-1082 GCF_000754665.1 Bison bison bison | reverse complement strand
TAGTTCCCTGACCAGGGATTGAACCCAGCCCCCTGCAGTGGAAGCACAGTCTTAACTACTGGACTGCCTGGAAAGCCCCTGGGGTCTCCTTTTGAGAGGAGGTAAAGTTTCTGGAACCAGGTAGAGATGATGGTTGCACAACATCATGAATGCTCTAAGTGTCACGGAATTGCACATGTTAAAATGGCGAATCTCATGTTAAGTGAGTTGCATCTCAAGTTTTAAAAACTCACCTGTAAATTTTCACCCAGCACTGACTCCCAGCTTGAGTATTTCCTTCTAGTCTTTTCCACTCGCAATGCAATTTTTAAATACATGTTTTATATATATTTTAATGTATGTTTTCTGGTAACCACAGCCCTCAACTTTGCTCATGGAAGGGCTGTCGTGGGTGGACTGAATGAGTTGAAAAGTGTCTGCTGTGTGGATCAGGCTTACTTCCGGATCACTGAGCCCCGCTGGGTACCATCATCGGATGGCCCTCCAGCCTGGCCTGTTGAGGGCCTCCAGGCTGCCGCCGGTGTTCATAACAGCAGTGCAGCCACGGCAGCTGCTGTCTGCAGGGCAGATCTGAGTGCCCTGTGTGGGTTGACTCATTTTATGCTCCAGCAGCGCTGGGCAGTGCACTGCGCTGTTATCCATGCACAGACAGGGGTCAGGCTCCCCTGAGGTCCCACAGCTATCAGCTTGTTTTGCTTTAGAGCCTCAGTTGGGGGCACCTGTACCTCTCAATCTTCCCCCCTTGGTCAACCTTTTCCTTATAAGGCATTGGTCTGAGGTGTTCAGTGAGCATTTGATGCATCCTGGGCTGGTTGATGGTGTGAGATGTGGGGGTGACCCAGCCCACCTCATTCTCCCCATTGTCTCCTGGCAGGGGTGGGAGGAAGATAGGGGTATGCTGGGGTGCCTGTCCCCACTTTCCATCCACCTGCTCTGTTCTCTTCTCCTCCCCACCCCCCACTTGCAGACAAAGGGCACTCCACCCAGCCTGGGACATGGGGAGGAAAAAAATTCAGATCTCACGCATTCTGGACCAAAGGAATCGGCAGGGGAGTTCACTGGGGGGGACAGTGGCCGGGGGG
>NW_011405038.1:0-1085 GCF_000754665.1 Bison bison bison | reverse complement strand
TAGCCACAAAGAGTTGGACATGAGTAAGCGACTGAACTGAACTGAGAAGGTTTTATTGAATTTCACTGCAATATGTGAAATAATTTTTGACATATTAATTCACTACATTTAGTATATTTGCACTTACTGTTTACTGTTTTTTTGTCCATATAATTTCTTATTACTAGTTATAGCCTTTTGTTGCAGGTTACAGAACTCCCTTTAACATTTCTTTTAAGTCTGGTTTAGTGGTAATGAACTCCTTTAGGTTTTGCTTGTCTGGGAAACTCTGTCTTTCAACTCTGTGTGATAACCTAGGTGTATAGAGTACTCTTGGTTGAAGTTTTTCCTTTCTGTCTTTTTTCCTGTGAAGTTCCTGCTGAAAAAAACTCAGCTAATAGTCTTATGGTGGTTCCCTTGTACACAACTGGTTATTTTTTTGTCTTACTGTGCTTAGATTTTTCCTTTAGCTTTAATTTTCAACATTTTAATTATGTTTTTAGGTGTGGATCTCATTTGTTTCATCTTGTTTGAAATTTTGTTTGCTTCCTGGACCTAGATATCTTTTTACTTTCACAGATTAGGAGCATTTTTAGCCAAAATTGCTTTAAATAATTTATCTGCCAATTTTATTTCCTATAGTGATTTCCTATGGTAGATTTCCTATGGTGAAATTGAATTTGGAATGACAATATAGGTGAACTATAGCTTTTCAAAATGTATCAAATTAATAGGAGATAGGTATCCATCTTTCACTAAAACAATGTGTTGTAATTTTTAATGGCATTTCTGGGCTGTTAGCTTTATTTTTATTTTGAGGAGGGGCACTTTGTCAAGGAAAAGTGAAAATATTAAGGTTTTCTTAAGTTTGCATAATGGGTTCACTTGCAAAGATAACTTTTGGTCAGCAATAAAAACTGTCAGATAGAATCATTGAGGCTATTGTTTTCCTGTAGAAATGCTATAGTAAAAAATAAAAAGTGAGATTTGGAGTGGAAATAGCTAATTGCTAAGAAAATACAATTTTCTTGTTTTTTTTTTTAAATTAATTTATTTATTTTAATTGGAGGCTAATTACTTTACAGTATTGTAGTGGTTTTTGCCAT
>NW_011405037.1:0-1080 GCF_000754665.1 Bison bison bison | reverse complement strand
TAAAAAAAAAAATTCTTCCAGGCTCCACCCGCCCCCCTTTTCTCCTTCCATGACCTCTTGTAAGTCTTTGATCATCTGAAAGGAATGTGTGGGTGGTGTGTAACCTTTAGAAACGTTTTTCTGCCAATTTACTATAGGGAAGTTTTCTTTTTCTTTTGCTTTTTTTCCCTTTGCCCCAAGTTCTGCACAAAACTGTGCCCGCACTGCATTGTGCAAAGCCGCTCAGAGGCGTCCTTGAAAGAATCCTGTGAAAAGAGAACGGAGCTGAGGCTGTGAAACCAGACAGCACCCCCTCAAAACCAGATTTCTGTGGCCCCAAACAATTCTGTCTCTTTGTGTGGGATAGCTAGTGGTTGGTGAGTCATGTTACCAGGTGTATTTATAGACCATGAATTCGAAATAAATAAATAAAAGCAGTTATCGCCTCTTGAGAGTCTCAGAATGAGCAAAAAGAATAGCTAAAGGAACATCTGCAAATCAGAACTCTTGCTATTATGAGCGAGCAGGCTGAACTCTACAGACCAGCCTAGGATAAAAGAGTTCATTCACAGACAGGGGATCGGCCTGAGTCCTCTGTGTCGTCCACAAGATTATTCACACAGCAGCTTGCGCTTGAGAAATGATGAACACACGTGTTGTGGAATCACTAGCGATGACTGCCAGGGAATAAGGTAGTTCTCGTTTGTTTTGTGTATCCATTTCTCCTTTCAGTTTGAAACACCCTTGGTGTATAAGAATGATATTCCTCTTCACTATTTTTTTATATTCACTGCATATTAAGGTTATTTTTTATAAAATGAAAAGTTGGACCCATGGTAACTACTCTATTGGGTAGAGAACAACTGGGAAAAGTAACTGAAAAACGAATTCCCTTCCCTCAAAAAATCACTCAATAATCTGATAAGCCAAGTAACCAACTAGTAACCTGAGCTGGAAAATTTTTTCTTTTTTGAGGAGCTCAGAACCATTTGACCATTTCTGAACTGCTTCCTAGAGCAAGTTTCTTAGGTAGGCCTAGTGAGAACCCAAAAGGCAGTTTCAGTTTGAAACAATAAAGGCTAGGTAGCAGTGGAGAGATGG
>NW_011405036.1:0-1372 GCF_000754665.1 Bison bison bison | reverse complement strand
CCCATGGACAGAGGAGCCTGGCAGGCTACAAGTCTGTGGGGTCGCAGAGAGTCAGACACGACTGAGCGACTCAACAGCGATTCAACACACCAGGACATTGACTTTGTGCGTGTGTGTCTGTGCGATGTTATCACTTATGCAGATTTGTAAAATGTACTTGCGCGGGGTCGTCTGGCAGTTCCCACACCGGTGGGTCTCTAAAAGCTTGGCCCCCGTGGGCTTGCACATGGGCCCCCAGAGGCTGAGGATGCTGGAGGAGGATCAGGTGGTCATCTGTGGGTGGTGGCACTGAGCCTGGTGAGTGTCCTTGGGTGGGTATGGTGGTACTATTAGAAGAGAAAGAAATGTATTTATGATGGACTATTATGAGATTATTTATGGGTGGTGATGGTAAGAAGGGGTTAGTTGTCATCTTAAAAAAATAATAACAACCCCACAGAAGTGAACCTTTGCCTAGTCAAGAAGCACAGAAAATTTATGTAGGTAGTAGTCACATTAAGTAATATTTATATTTAGCATACTTATATGTATAAGTATTATATCTTAGGTGACACAAAAAGATAACTTTTCAAAATTTTTGTATTGATATTTTTCTTGTACAAAGACTTGGATAATGACAACAAAGGCATGCTTATCAAATCTATAGATGACACAAGCTTTGTTGAAGGAATCTATATTCAAAGAGATATCTACAATGCCTTTTCTATTAGTCTTCAGAATTAGGAATATATATGACATACAATGTGGTTTTAAGTCAGCCACCAGCTGTGTAAGATTATAGAAAGCCTACCAGGTAGAGGCACTTGAATCATTTCTGATAAGAAAAGAGCGTGGTCATTTGAGAGAATGAAATCTAACCTGAAATTTCAGAGGTTGGGTTATGTTTTTTCTTAGAAAACTTGGTTTTCCTCATTTTTAGAAAAGAAGCTCTCTGAGCATATGAAATTTTAAAGGGCTCTAGTTAAAGCCATCCATTCATTCATTCATTCAACAAATATTTACTGAGTTCTGTTCACTGAGTTCCATTCACTATTCCAAGAGGCAGAAATATATCAATAGACACAAATGGTAAAGTTTCCTATGCTTCTCAGTCTTACAATCCAGAGGAAAGAAGAACTGATAACTTTGGAACATACCAAGAAGGACAAACTTTTATCAGAATTAAGAAGGGACAGACTTGGATGATGAGAAAAATGAGAGAGATACTGGCTGGGGGTGGGGGCAGAAGTAGGCTCTGAGTACTTTCTGAATTATACAGAAAATAAAACAAACAAGAGCTTACTGAATATCTAATAAACAAGAGTTTAGGAAATGTCTAATACTCTATAGTATCTTTGACCCTGGGCTAGAGTTTTCCACCCACTTCTATGCT
>NW_011405035.1:0-1124 GCF_000754665.1 Bison bison bison | reverse complement strand
GGACATGGGTTTGGGTGGACTCCGGGAGTTGGTGATGGACAGGGAGGCCTGGCGTGCTACAGTTCATGGTGTTGCAAAGAGTTGGACACGACTGAGCGACTGAACTGAACTGATGTTCAGTTTTATTTTCAAATGTCTTGCATAGAAGACAAATGCTAGGATACTGGAAAAGCAGACTGATGGAAGGATGGCCTGGCTGGCTATCCTCATGCCAAGGATATACTGTGACTTCAGCAGCTAAGGAGAGGCCATGCCCTTTGACCTCTATCATGTCACAGGTCAATGGCAGGTGTAGCCTTCCTTAAAGCAGGAGTAAATCTGCTTTCTGTTAAAAGGCCAAAAGAACAATGCACAGACATTTTTATACAAATCTGTTTATAATGATAATGAAGCAAACTATGCTAGGCAGCTCTGTGAGTGAGCAGAAAGAACAAATTGAGACTTATTCACACCTTATACTCATCTTTTCCAGGATGTCCAGTTCAACAGCTCCTATGAATGGGGAATTTTACTTCCTCTAGCCAGCTGTATCACTTCAAGCAAGGCATCTCTGGAGTCGCTAATGTGTGGATTAACTTCAGAAAGGGATGGACAAACGGGACTAAATGACACAGTGCTAAGATCTGCAACAACTATGAATCAGAGGAGACAGGGAATTATGGATGCAGAAGTTCACTTTAAACCGAAAAAAGCAAGACACCAAACTCATGCAGGTCATCTGTGGAGTGTTCTTAGGCTTTTCTGCTTTTCAGTCTTTCCAGTTAGCTCAGAACACAAATGCTATTAACATAGTGACATAAAGAGAAAAACCAGGAAGCAGGAGACACAGCCATGACCTGCCCAGCTCCCGTGGCAAAGGATTGTGCAAAGGTCCACCAGCTTCCTGAAATGATTCTCTTCTGCCTCTCACAGGCATCACCAGTGATGAACTTGGTTGATATGTTTGAGAAGAAAACCATCTCCAGAAAGAAAGGCTGAAGTACAATTATGTGCTTTCTTTCTTAATAATGTTTGTATTTGTTTAAATCATAGAAAAATAGATTCTATGATCTCAGGCAAAAAAAAAAAAAAAATATATATATATATATCCTTTGGCTTAGCTAATCTGTTAGATTGCTAGGTTT
>NW_011405034.1:0-1277 GCF_000754665.1 Bison bison bison | reverse complement strand
TTAAAATTGTATACTGTATTTGTAGTAATATTCTGAATGAACTGTAAATAGGAGGTAGAAGAATAATGCTTATGTCAAGTCCTAACACTACAGTAGAAACATGGAAGCAATGCAAATAAATTACTTTTTTTCCCAAGTGCTAGTGGCATAATTTAAAATAAAGGGTGTATATTGGAGAGAGTCCTGCTATTATGACATGTAACTGATATAAATACAGACTAGAATCTTTGGATGACTGCTCGGTACAAGTTACAGTATTAGAACCTGTCCAAAGGTGCATCTTTGTGTGTAGAAGCTTCTCTCCACATGCTTGTGGGTTGTTAATCTGTTGGTGGACACGAAGTGACATGTCTACACGTGAACTGCTTTGTCTCTGGCTCAACAATCTGCTAAGTTTGTGTTAAAGTTTTTCAATGATTTCCAAAGAAAATTTAAAGTATTTTCATCTTCTTTCCAAATTTTTCCTTCTTTTCCTAAATTAAGGATTGTGAGAAATAATTTGTAGAAATATTTGTTTTTGAGTTTTTTTGAAGTTAGTCTCCTGAGAGTGAGAACTTCACTGATAAGAGAACTGAGGAAGTAGAGAGGGGAGATGTCATCCCCAAGCCCGCAACATACTCTGGGTGAGGTTTTGTAGATTGGATTGTTCTTGCATTAAAGACTAGTCACCTCAATTCAGAGATCGGATTTAGCGATTTTATGTTTCTTCAGATTTTTCTTCATAATAAAGGCAGAAGTAGAGGTTTTTCTTGTAAATTAGAAGAAAGTGAGATTACTTTTAAAACATCATAGATTCAGAGAAAACAGAACTAGCTTTGTCTTTTCATCACCTCTTCAGCCCTTGGGGTTTTCTAATTTGGAGAAAGTGATATTACATAGATGACCCAATGGACAGATCTTGCAACTCTGTGCTTTATTTCATAATTGAGAAAACATTGGAGCTATTCTGAAAAGTGAGTAGAAAAATTTGATGTTATAAAAGCGAGGGCTCAGTCATGTATGACTTGTAAGGGTTAGAAAATATTCAGTTAAATAATATTAAATCATTGTGAAAAAGAAGGATTCTTAATGTGAGATGGAAAAAAAAACTTAAGATGACTATTTTCTTTCCTAATACAAAAGAAGAGAATTATAAGAAAGGGATATTGGCAACTTAAGTATTTCAAAGAAGAGAAAGGAAACAAAGGTTGTCAAGAATGATAGGATTTGGATACAACTAAACCAGCTCTCAAAAATAGAGGTGGAAAAAAAAAGCAGCACATGTGAAAAAATGAAAT
>NW_011405033.1:0-1084 GCF_000754665.1 Bison bison bison | reverse complement strand
GTCAAGCCCAGCTGGTAACACCTTCCTCTGGCCTTGTCTGCTGTTGCCTTTGGAATGAGCATGAGCTAGCGCACAAGGCTCGTGCCCTTCTCAGGGGGAGGAGGTGGAGTAGTTCTATATAATGCCTGTCCCAGTCTCGGTCAAGAGGCTTCACTGCTGCTAGGCTGCCTGGAGAATCCTCACAGGTCTGAGAACAAATGTTGGAGTGGGTCCTCCACTGTCCCTAAACAAGGCACCTGTAAGCAGTTAGAGCACACGCAGACACTCTTACCTGCCACCTGTCAGCAGTGCCAGAAGCCTGGCGTCTACAATCCAGTCTAGCGCATGGGGTCAAACGACCAAGAACAAGCACCGCTGCCCTCGAGGCTGCCTTGGGAATGACGAGTCCTGGGCTGTCAGTAGCCGTCAGTTCAATAAGCCAAGCATTGTCCACTCTGACTATTCAGTCAGGAGAGGAGATGAATAGTTTCCTGTTTTAGATGGCTAAGGAGGCAGTATGAGCTCATAAACCAAACACCAATTTTCAGAGACATCTGTTCCCGATCTCCAGAATAAACACAGTGTCCAATGGCTGAGGCTGGTGGGAGCCGACATTAACCCCGCTAGCTCTCCTGAGGGAGGCTGGGACCTCTAGAGGATCCAGCCTCCCCAACAGAGATTAGGCCAGCAGGCTGCCCCAAAGACCTGCAATTTCCAAGGAAATTGTAGAGATGTTTGCATAAAATAAACTCCACTTGAATAGACAACTTCCTGCCATCTCTGAGGCATATTGATGGCCAGGTCTCTGGTGGGGCATTTGTATTTTCATGAAAAGAACTGGCTGGTGACAGCTGCGGGCATTTGTGAAAGAGCAAGACGAGGGCGTGGGCTCATCTCCCAAACTGCCATGGTCCCCACAGGCCGAAGGGACGCACCAGGGGGAGTTCACTAGTAAGGAGATTCTTGGAAACTCACATCTGGATGCAGCTGGAAGAGTTAAATATTTAGATTGCTGATCTTCCCTGGACTCCCGGGAACACAAACGTCCACACCGCAGGGCTGAGTTGTGTGCAAATGTCAGGGCTTTGCAGGTTTTTTTTTTTTT
>NW_011405032.1:0-1250 GCF_000754665.1 Bison bison bison | reverse complement strand
TAGAGGACCTTGCAAACCCAATCTTTTTTCACTGAAAATAACTTGTTTGTTTACTTCTGGAAGCTTCTAGGATTACTTTTTACTCTTTGATGACCAGAAGTTTATTAGCATGTGACTGAGTATGGTGCTATTAAAAATGAATTTTGCTTTTAACTTAGTAGGTTATTGCCTGATTTAAAGCCCTGTGAATTTTTCTTCTATTTGCAATTGTATCTCTTTGGTTGCACATGGAAAAACCCCAAATAACAGTAGCATAATACTATATAAGTTTATTTTTTCCCTCACATGAAAAATGTCCAGAGGTAGGCAGTCTCAGACTGTATGGTTGGTTCACAGTGAGAAGAGGGATCGAGGTTCCTCTTTTTCTGTTGCTTATGACTCCTACACTCAACAGAACCTTATAATTCAAAATGACTGCTGGAACTCCAGCCATCACTGCAAACTGGAGAAAGGAAAAAAAGCAGGAGGGCAAAAATAGATTCCTCCTACCTGAGCCACTTCCTTTAAGCAACTTTTTTTGAAAGACACACCCAATGATTCTACTCACATCTTCTTGGACAACATTTAGTCACATGACCACACCTAGCAATAGGAGAGTGTAAGAAACAAAATCTTTTATTCTGTGCAGCAATAAACCTAGGTAGAACCTAACCTTTCGTTACCAACGGGAAAGGGGACAGCTAGGCAAGCGCCACCATCTGCCGTACCTGCCCTCAGTTCTCTGTCTTCTGCTTCTAGATGTTGGAACTCTTGAATTTCTTTCCTAGGCCTCAATTTTTCTCTAAGACTTTTCATTTCCTAGCCTATATGCTGTCTTCAATATCTACCTTTGTAACATGACAGTTTATAGTGTTAATTCTGATTTGGCCCATTATTGAGTCATGGTGTGTGTTTGTTTGTTTTATGGATTTCTTCAATAAAACTTCAGTAAAATTTCAATTACCTTCAAATGCTAAGAACTCTGTTTTATTTGTTCTTTGCATAGCAATCTGTTCTTAAATGGCCATGATTTCTCAAATCGCCATGATTTCTCAAATCTCCCTGAGCATGCTACTTAAGATGTTTCAATGTTTTGTTTTGTCTTTGCACAGACATTTGTGCATATCTGTAGAAGTGTCTGTTGGGTCAGTATATGTCAGAATAGAGATGTACGATACCAATAATTGGGAAATATAACACTATGCTACTCACTATTATAACTGTTAAGAACACAAATTCTAAAGCCAATCTCCTGTGCTACAGTCTCAGCC
>NW_011405031.1:0-1114 GCF_000754665.1 Bison bison bison | reverse complement strand
TGTTTCACACGTGGTGATATGCATGTTTCACATATGGTGATATACGTGTTTCAGTGCTGTTCTCTCAAATCACCCCACCCTCGCCTTCTCCCCCAGAGTCCTTTCCCAGATTCTTATAATAGACTTTCGATTAGTTTCTTTGCCTTTTGCCTGTTTTTCCCACCTATGCACTACCTTCTCTGCCTGGCAATGTACAGTCTCCACACTCTGAGGGGGTTAGACTGGGGTTAGGGAAGCAGAGGCCGAGAGAGAAGGCGGAGTTCACCTGTGGAGGAAGGCAGGCGATGCGGCACAGAACCCGCATGGAGAATCTGCAGATCTAGGATGCTGCCTCAGCTCCAGAAGTGTGCAGTAAGCCCTCGGATCCCACCCACCCTGTACTTACACGTGTCATTAAGGAAAGAGAGTCAGAGAGAAGGGACTTTTGAAAACTGGTAGCGTTTTCCTGAAAGGAATCTTCTTTTTTTTGGGGGGGTGGTATATGTGATTTGGGATTCCCAGATGGTGCTAGTGGTAAAGAACCCACCTATCAAGGCAGATGTAAGAGGTGTGGGTTTGATCTCTGGGTCAGGAAGACCCTTGAAGGAGGGCCTGGCAACCCACTCCAGTATTCTTGCCTAGAGAATCCCATGGACAGAAAAGCCTGGTGGGCTACAGTCCATGGGGTCACAAGAGTCAGACACGACTGAGGCAACTTGCAGTAGGTGATTTACGATGCTGTGTTAGTTTCAGGTAACAGCAAAGTGATTCAGTTACACACATCCATACGCCCACTCTTTTTCAGGTTCTTTTTCCATGTAGGTCATTACAGAGCATGAGAGAGTTCCCTGCTGTATAAGTCACTGCTGTTCAGCTGCTCAGTTGTGTCCTGTCCTACTCTTTTCAGTCCACGCCCTGTGGCCTGCAGCACACCAGGCTTCCCTATCTTTCACCATCTTCCAGAGCTTCCTCAAACCCATATCCATTGAGTCGGTGATATAATAGGTCCTTATTAGACTTTATTTTTTTGGGCTGAGAAATCACTGTAGATGGTGATTGCAGCCACGAAATTAAAAGACGCTTACTCCTTGGAAGCAAAGTTATGACCAACCTAGATAGCATATTCAAAAGCAGA
>NW_011405030.1:0-1379 GCF_000754665.1 Bison bison bison | reverse complement strand
CAAGTCACTCCTTGCTCCTCTTGAGCTCCTTGAGGCTGGAAATTGTCTCTCTGAGGTCTGTATGCTGGTGACCAGGGTGTCGGGAGTAGAGGGTTCTGGGTGGAGTGGACTGGAGGGCAGAGCAGGGGGACGGGACACTTGAGAACAAATGGTCTTGGCTTGGTCCTCCCATGTGCTCTCATTAGGATGGTGACCAGCAGCCCAGGCATTTTAGACACTTTACATACATGATCATCTCATGGGGTGCTAGTTACTATTTCTGATTTATAGACTAAGAAGCTGATCCGTAGAAAAGTTAAGCAATTCACCAAAGAGGCAGTGAGTGGAGTCAGGCTGGGGGCTGGTGGCTACACAGACCAGCTGGACCCACCTCCTCCAACTGTGACCTCCCAGGGGACACGGCTCACCTGGCTTGGTGTCCAGCTCCTATTGGGTGCCGCTTGAATGTTTGCCAACTTTGGGAGAGCCAGCAGGACCACAAGTGTTCTCTACTGTCATTATTGATCTTTATAGAAGAAGAGGCATCGTGCTTCCGATCCCAGTCACTGCCTCCAAACAGGTCTGTGGAGTTCAAAGCCATCAAGGGTGCTTAGCAGGTTCCTGGACATGCCATTTACAGTCTCATAAGATGCCTTGGGGCTGCTGAAACTCTCAGGCTGCCTGACTCTGCAGGCAGATTTTCCTTTTGCAAGCCTTTGCTTGGGCTGTAGGAGCTTGGTGGGTGTTTCTGGTTGAACTTTGCAGACCAATATCAGGCACATCTGAAGTGTGGCAGGGAGGGAGGGACTTGGGCCATCTCTAGGAGCCCACCTCTTCTGTCCCAGGGCAGTGGTGCCCACATACAGAGGGGGTCTGTGCCCACCACCCCTTGGTCCTTGCTGAGCAGGCGTTGTTAATGCCAGGTGATGAAAGGAGAAGGGTTAGGCTTTGGGGAAAGTTGGGAATGAATGGGCTTCTGTTCTCTACCCTGACCACAGGTGTTGGACGCAAATAGACAGCTCACTCTCCTCCTGTAAACACACCTCGTGCAGGTAGATGCTTGTCTGCTCACCTCTTGCGTGGGAGAGATGCCCTTCTCATGCCCTGGCCTCTCTGTTGCCTAAAGGACACTGCAGCCTTGAAGCAGCTCCTTGTGTTCCTTCCAGAGGGGATGAAATAAGCCATCAGCAGGGCTTTACCAGCTCCTGGCAAGGCCCCTGGGAAGGCAGGTCCCAGTTGTGCAATACCCAGGCACAGCTGGTTTCTTCCAGACGCCTCTGGGCCTCAGTTGTATTCTTCCTCTCTCCCCACCCTTCTCCGCACAGTTATGGATTTTGCAAGATGCGTACAACACATGTCCAGGGATCCGTCTCTCCCAGGCCATTTAAATCCATCAGCCC
>NW_011405029.1:0-1118 GCF_000754665.1 Bison bison bison | reverse complement strand
TAATTTCTGGATGACTGGTCTAGGAATCTATAATTTAATTTCCCCTCAATTTTTTATTTAGAAGGAAGAGCTTGGAAATCACCTATTAAGACAGACAATGCAAAAAAAAAAAAGACAGACAATGCAGGATGTTTAACCTAATTTAGCTCTTTTTACTGAGATAAATTTCACTCATTTTCACCCACAAAAAAATCAAACTTTATGAATTTTCTGGATCCCAGAAATTCCTCTAGTACTTAGAATACCACAAGTATTCTTGTGCAAGTGAGATGATATTTACAAATCTGCCAGGTCCTTCGATGGTGCATGTTATATTTCTTAAGGTATTTGAATTTTTAGTTTATCTTGTTTAAAATAAAAATATTTGGAGTTTAATATAACTTCAAATAAGCTTATATACAAGTATAGAAGCTTATTTATAAGCATAGAAGAAGCTTATATATAAGTATAGAAAAATGTAGACTAAACAAAAACTTTCTTTGACAATTATTATTTATTACACCCAAAAGGAAATCTTTAATACTTTCATCACCAATTATATATTCCAGAAACATGGAAATCTTTACAATACAGATGCTTTTGTCCGATCTATTACTTTTCAAATTTTGTGCATTTAGAGACCTCTTAAGTATGACTCAATCTCTGTAACATGGAATTTTTTCAAAAATATATAATATATTCTCATTGCTTGACTATATATTAATGAAAAAGAAGCTCTTTATAAACCATGAAAAATACTATAACCTTTAAAGTTCACCTTTTGACTTAAAAAAAAAATCCATTGAACAGCTCTTAATAAGAACCATAGTAGGGCTACACAGTGAAGTAGATATAAATAATTTTAATACAAAGTCCCTCCCTTCAAAGGACAGAGTCTAGCAGAAGACAGCCATATAAACACATAATAAAGACATTATGTGAAAGTATCAGAGAAGGGGCAGGTCTATGAGCACCTAAGAAAACCTCAGAATGGATGCTACCCTAAGGGGAGCAATAGATGGAAGGCAGGAGTTCACTGAATGAAGAAGATAAAAGTTATACAGAGGCAGTGGAGGAAGCATGGGGATTGTAAATAGGGAAGAAGGACTTGGGATGTAGATTGCGGCAACAGTGTGAGA
>NW_011405028.1:0-1480 GCF_000754665.1 Bison bison bison | reverse complement strand
TTAACTTCTCATTGGAATTAAAAAGAAGTCTGTATCTATGCTGTGGTTGAGTCTCCATGGAAAATCGACAACCTGGACAACACTCTTCATAATTAAGAGTATTGGTCCCTACAAAGAACTCCGAGTTTAAATGAGGTGTAGTTAAAATCCAAGAGTGTCTGTACATTATGAAATGGTTTAAGGGTTGTGTATTAAGCAAGGGCTGTTTTAGTTTTACTTTTCTCAAATCTGTGTTCAACATATAATGTATACTCACCAAATACTGCGTGAGGTACACACACTGGAAGCGATGCTCATTTTGTTTTATATGGAATTTAAATTAATGGCTTAAAACATATTTGGCTTCAGGCACTGCATTTCTATTAACTTAAAAAAATGTTCATATTTCTCTTCAAAAAGTATCTTATAGCCTGGAGGGCAAGGTAGACTGTGTCTGAACTCTCCCCGTACTCCTGGGTCCATAGTGCCTTGAACACAAGAAGGTGACTGACAGATGCTTGCTGATCATTAGGTTAACACTGAGTTTCAGCTCTCTGGTTCATAGCCTCTTCAGCATGTGGCACGGGAATTCCGGGTATGCAAAAGTTCTGAACGTTGCGGAGAAATCAACCATCCCTGTTTGAACACGCCACTTAATGCCTGACGTTGCAGTTTAACCGGAGCAAGTGTTCTTAGGGATACCATCCTCTGGTTGACTTACGGGACGGCACCATCCAAAACAGACAGGAAGAAGACTGAAGTCAACCAACGTTTATTGAGCACTTACTTGGTGAAAGGCCCAGGACCAGGTGTTGGAGGATGATTAAGATAAGAGGCAAAGTTAACAGCCACTGAGTTACTGGTCATGTGCTAGCTGGATGGGCTTCCCAAGACGCACTGACTCACTGAACTCTCTCAACACTGATGCTGATCAGGTTCTGCCAAAGGAGGCCTTACGCTTTAGGACAGACTTCCTCACTCCTTCCCTTCCTTCCAGTGCACTCCTGCGCCCCCTCCACTGGTGATCTGGAGGGAGGAAGGAGAAAGGGGGAGGGAGAAGCAAACCGGGGAGAGGGAGGGAGAGGGAGTGGGCGGGAGAGAGGGAGGGAAGTAGGAATAGACTTGGCTTCAAAAGTTTGGCTTGATTGCAGCAGGAGGCAGACTGTGCAACAATACATTTGAATTTTTATCAGAAATTATCTTCAGGGGTTTTGGAGCAGGATGCCAGTCTTCCTGAACGGACGCTTTTGATTCGTCTGTCTTGATTTTCAAATGTATTAACAAAACTCATTTTCATTTTCATTAGCATTTCAGTTTGGCTCCGGCAACCCCCTTTCCCCTCTTTAAGAGTCACCTGCTGAGCCTCAGTGACCAGCCTGCCCAGAGTGATCTGGAAGGGACAGCTGGTCTGGGCACACTCTGGCCAAAGACACTGTAAATTACCAGGAGCGGTCAACAGCCAAAGTACAAGGAAGCACTCTTCTTGATCAGAAGAGCAGAG
>NW_011405027.1:0-1274 GCF_000754665.1 Bison bison bison | reverse complement strand
GGGGATCTTCCTGACCCAGGGATCGAACAAGCATCTGCCTGCATTTCCTGCATTGCAGGAGGATTCTTTACCCACTAAGCCACCTGGGAAGTCCTTAGTTCTCTGGTCAGGGGACTAAGATCCCACATGCTTTGCAGTAGGGCCAAAAATAATTTTTTTAAGAAAAGGGAAAATACGCACATACTCAACAGTAATACCTACATATGCCTGCCAATCATGGGCTAGCACTGGAAAGACACATTTAAGAAACACAAGAACTTCTGGGGAAAAGAACTGACAGTGACAGGAAGGTGAGCTTTGACTGGATATCTTTTGTACCGTTTGATTTTTTCCCCCATGACCCTGAGTTAATTTTTTAAATAATAAAAATGACATTGAACAATTGAAATAGCTCACTGACATCTCATGGCATGACTCTCTGGAGCCTACGAGGTGTTCAGGAAACACTGACTTCCTCGCGCTGCTTAGAGCGTGTCTCTCACCTCAGCGTCTATGGAGACTCACCCCGTGTGTCTTTCCTTGGTGAGACGAGAGCAGTGTTGCTCTCGTAATCTGCAACAGTGTCTGCTCTGAGCAGTGTTGCAGACGTAATGAACAGAGTAGATCAGGACCTGAGCAGGCGTGCATTTATGTTAGTCAACCTGGGAGCCAATGGCCCGGCTAAAGATACGGACATTGCTGTACATAAGTTTAATTGCTGAAATAGAAAGGAAAGAGATATGCAATACCTTATTGTTGAAGAAGGGAAGAAAGAGAGGACCTCCTTAAGTGCAACAAGGCTGCAGGCTGGGGAGAAGTATTCCCTCTTGCTGTCAGCTTTCCGTATTTTACTTCAGTTTCCCTGAAAACAGGAAGTTTGACACATGATGTGAAAATTTGAAATGCTGTAACAGAATGAAAATCTCAAATGTTGAACTTTGCCTTATAGCTAAAATATTTAAGAAATATCAGTATGTAGTGTGTGTGTGTGTGTGTGTGTGTGTGTACTCTAGAGCCTTAGGAATACATCTTTTAAAATAAAAATAAAAAGAGTTTCCCCAGAAGCCACAGTGAGGAGGATATGCAATCTGGTTTAATGTATATAGGCAAAAAAAAATATTTATGGCAGGTTATAAATTTTGAGAAATATTCACATACAAATATAAAACACTCTGGTAAAAATATAACTTAAAAAACTCATTCCTTTGAACAAGGCATATTTTTGGCTAACTGGTTGTAGGAATAAAAGTCATATATTACAGGCTGCAGGCAGAGAAAATAAACTGTCCTCCTAC
>NW_011405026.1:0-1090 GCF_000754665.1 Bison bison bison | reverse complement strand
CACATATATTTTTTTAAAAAGAGCATGGCAAGATTAGGGAACCAGAGCTGAGGGTTCTAAAAATATGGCTTCTGAAGTTACAAGGGAAAAGTCTCTGACTTTAGGTGACTAAGTGCATGAGACCAAAGTTGGCCATCAGCTTTAGAGTAACAGAAGGCAGTGCTGAGATGATCCTGCTTGAAAAGTGAAAGGTTGTACTAAAACATCCTCTAACAACTCTATCAGCTCTCCCAGTTCTAAACTGGAGTCTTCCTACTTTTCTTTCTCTTTCACTCACATTCTAAAAATTGGTTTCTTAGAAGAGAAGCCATGAAGGAAAGTCCAGAGACAGAAACCCTGAGAAGTTTCATTTGCCATGCCATGAAGTAATTGAAATAAAGTCATAAGAACTAATTAAAATTCAGCTGTGATATAACTAAGGCCACCTAGGGAATACTTTTTAAGTAAGTTCTTCACCTCCCCCATTAGAGATAACAGTTTTCATAATTTATATCATTACTCTCATATATGAGTTTGTACCATATACTTGCACATTCATAAATGATACACAACAGTATCAACTGTTTTTTATTTTATATAAATGACAGCACTTTGGCACTTATTTAAAACTCATTCATTTTAACTCCAGTACAGTGCACTGACTTAATATCCCTCAATTTATTTATCCTTAGTCTTATTAATGGATTTAAGTGTTTCTGAGTATTCCTAATTACAAACAGAACTGAATCAATACTCAAGTATTTCTCTCCATGAGCACATGTCCAAGAGCTCTTTAGAATAAGGCTGGTGGTAGAACTGCTATGTAGTATGGTACATTTCACAGTTTTGTCAATTTATATTTCAGGAATAATACAGGAGAGTTATCTTATTCCCACACCCTCATTTGATAGAGTCTGTCTTAATTTTATCAATCTCATGTGTATGAAGTACCATATTTTCATTTGCCTGCTTCTGAGCCTTTATAATGAGATGGATCACCTTTTCATATTTCATTGTTATTAAGGTTTTCTTTTACGAGTTGCCATTCTAATTCTTTGATGTATTTGTCTGTTGATCTTTGCCTTGAATACTTTTCAAATATTAATTTTTT
>NW_011405025.1:0-1106 GCF_000754665.1 Bison bison bison | reverse complement strand
GAGGCTGTCTGGTGGTTTTCTAGCTGCTGTAAGCCCTTGGACAGTCAGGGCTGGAGCTTGTCTTGAGTTATGGGCCTGTGATCTGCACTTGGTAGTAGAAGCTGAACAGTGTTTTCTTGGGTATTTGTGGATGAAGTCTCACTCCAGCTCATTAGCCCCATCTGGTGGCTGAATGGTTGCAGCTGTGCTGTGCTTTGCTCAGCCTCTGAGTCGTGGCTGACTGCGACCCCCTGGCTGCTTCCCAAGGAAGGTTGCCCCTTGGAACCCCTGGTGGAGACATTGAGGGCACACTCTCACATTTCCTGTGCATGTAGCAGGGCTGGATGAATGACTGCTCTTGAATTATTCATGTCTTGAAAGAAATAAGGCATATGCATATCAGGGAAAGCAGTTTGCCACATTCTTTAAAACATTAAATATTAGGGGGAGCTTAAATAATTATTGAGAGAAGATGTAGAGAAAGTTAAATACTTGGTTTCTGCCCCTGGGGAATTTTCACGCTTTGGGGAGTAACAGACATCAGAATATTTAGCAATAAAATTAGTAGATCATTTAGTGTAAACTGGTGTTTCTCAGACTGGCTGGTTATCCGAACCAGCAGGGGAGCTTTGCTAATGTAGGTTCTCAGGCTCCTTCACTAGAGAATCTGTTCAGCGGGCCTGGGGAAGGACCTGGGAACCCGTATTTTTAGCATGCTCTCCTGGATCATCATCAGGTTGGGGGTCCATTAGTGTGAACTTGAGTTGGAATCAATAAGGGTGACTTCCTAGAAGAGATGGGCCTGGAACTGGTCTGTCTGTTTTTAGACCCTCTGCTGTGGGCCAGGTGTTGCACTAGAATAGAACTTGGGGTCCTGGACCACCAGGTCTTGTTTGGAAAACTTCAAACGGGAAGTCACAGTTGAGTGACGGTGGTGTTGAGAGAAGTGTGTGTGAAATGAGTCAGGGCCCTGAGGCTTCAGCACGTGCTTTCCAGGGTGGAGATTTCTGAGCCTCTCACAGGCCTGTAAGAAGAGGAAGAGCTCGTGTGAGGATGCAGAAGGGAAACAACAGGGCCCGCATAGGAAGCTGCAGGGGTTTGGTGTGGCTGGGATGTGGGGTGAATAG
>NW_011405024.1:0-1330 GCF_000754665.1 Bison bison bison | reverse complement strand
TGTTGCTGCAAATGGCATTATTTCATTCTTTTTAATGACTGAGTAATATTCCATTGTATATATGTACCATATCATCTTTATCCATTCCTCTGTCAATGGACATTTAGGTTGCTTCCATGTCTTGGCTATTTTACATTAGATGGCCAAGAGGGATATGAAAACATGTTCAATCTTGTCAATTATTAGAGAAATGTAAATCAAAACTATGAGATATGACCTCACACCAGTCAAAATAGCTATCATCAAAAAAAACCCACAAAGGTGCCCCACCGATTACAGAGAGATGGAGGCACCAGGAATTGGCATTCAGGAAGATGGAGGGGCAGGGGGAGCCTGAAGTGTCTCAGTGACTTGGCCTGGTGGGGGGCAGCAGGTCACAAGGATGTGAAAAAGGCAGGCACCCACCGTGAAAGCCTTGACATAGAATATGAGTGTTTTTGAGAGGATTAGCAGAAGAAGGAGTCAAAGCCATTAAACACTAACAGAAGAACTAGCCCACTACTCAAGCCTGCATCCTGGGAAGAGCTCATTTTCTCTGAAACTGCCTCCTCCTCCTTTTTAGCTGCTAACCAGTGTTTCTCCCCGACACGTGCTAATCGATTTGTTGTCACCCCATGCATCTGAGAGTGTCTTCTCATAACATTCTCACGACGGCCTTTCTGAAAAGAGAGCCACTCTGTCCTTTTTCCCATTCCCAGTGTCGGCAGGAAAGACTCTCTGAGCCTATATTCGTGTAACTGGACTTTAGTCATCTCGGACCCAGACATGGTAGTTAATATCTTGTTCACAAAACAAATGAGGAGCAAGGAGGAGAGAGGAGGCATGTTTTTGTGGGCAGGGCATTGGGAGAGGTGACCCACTGTGGTTCCCTGGAGAGCAAATTTCCAGAGAATTTTAATCATGATCTTTGAGGTGGAGCTTGGGGGTTACCACTGCAAAAAGAAGCAATTGGTGGCTGTCTTATTTATATACTGCTATCTGGCTGACCAGGATTTGCCTCTATAGGAGTTAAAATTTTGATTCACACTCTCAGGGGGCAAGGAATGTCTTATTTTTACAAGTCAAATTTATTCTGACTTAGAGTTTTAACTCTTTAAAGAGTGAGGGATCATATCTCAGTCCTCTTTGCAATGTTCCTCCATTTCCGTGCAGGTACACAGTCATGCACAGAAAGGGCAAGGGCAGGAAAGGTCAGGGCAGCGGGGATGGCAGCAGGGTCTCTGGTCCATCCCATTATTAGGATGGCCTAATCCCATCATTCGGAGAAGGCAATGGCACCCCACTCCAGTACTTTTGCCTGGAGGATCCCATGGACGGAGGAGCCTGGTGG
>NW_011405023.1:0-1152 GCF_000754665.1 Bison bison bison | reverse complement strand
CCTCTAGAGAAGGTAATGGCTACTTACTCCTGTATTCTTGCTTGGAGAATTCCATGGACAGTGGAGCCTGGCAGGCTACAGTGCATGGGTTCAGAGACAACCAGACAAGACTGAGCAACTAACATACACACACAGTCTGATATTAGTATTGCTACTTTGTTTTCTTGTCATTTCCTTTTACATGAAATATCTTTTTCTGTCACCTCATTATCTATCTGTTTTTGTGTACTTCAGCTTTGATGTGAGTCTCTTATTGGCAGCATATAGATAAATTTTGTTTTTCTTTTTCCAATCAACAGTGCTATGTCTTTAATAGAAGCATTTAGTCTATGCACATGTAAAGCAACTGTTGATAGATATGTACTTGTTGCCATTTTATTACTTGTTTTCTGGTTGTTTTTGTAGTTCTCTGTACATTTCTTCTTTTTGTTTCTTCTCCTGTGGTTTGATGACTTTATTTAGTATTGTAGTATCCTTGTATTTCTTGCTTTTTAGTTTTTTGTGTATCTGTGGTAGGTTTTTTGTTGTGGTTGCCATGTGGTCTGTATATGTTGACCCCTTACTATATCTACTTGTTTTAAACTTGTCATTTAAATTGAATCACATTTTTAAAGATAAACAATTTTCATTCCTTTCCTCCACATTTTATGTTTTCATTGTCATAATTTATGTACTGATATCTATCCCTTAACTTATTGTAACTATAGTGGCTTTTACAAAATTTTGTCTTTTAATCTTAGTAATGGCTTATTTAAGTGGTTGACTCTCAGCCCTTTCTTAGTTGGATTTTCACTATCCTATAGATTCCTATTTTCCATTTAGAAAATACTCTATCATTTCTGTTAAGGTAGGTTTAGTGTTTATAAACTCATTTAGATTTTGTTTGTCTGAGAAGTTCATCATCTTTCTTTCTATTCTAAATGATAATCTTGCTGGGTAGAGTAGACTAGGTTCCAGGTTTTTCCCTTTTATCACTTTGAATAAATGATGCTTTTATGACCTTCATTTAAAAAAAATTATTATTATTATTATTTTTACTTTACAATATTGTATTGGTTTTGCCATACATCGACATGCATCAACCATGGGTGTACATGTGTTCCCCATCCTGAACACCCCTCCCACCTCCCTCCCAGTACCATCCCTCTGGGT
>NW_011405022.1:0-1340 GCF_000754665.1 Bison bison bison | reverse complement strand
TTTTTCACTCTCCAGTTTCACCTTCATCAAGAGGCTTTTTAGTTCCTCTTCACTTTCTGCCATAAGGGTTTTCCATTCAGATCGTTGTAAAGTGATATTTCGCTGTAAACTTAATTTGCAGTTGTGGACTACTGGTGAGCTTAAGCATCTTTTCAAGTTTATTGAGAATTTGGATTTGCTTTTCTGTGAATTATCTATCACATTCTTTGCCTATTTAATTGGGTAATTTGTAGGAGCTCTTTTTATAGTGTCTTTATTTATCATTTATCATTATTTATCATTTATCATTATTTATCATTTATCAAGTTATCTGTAAAACTTTCCCCCTCCAAATCTATTATCTTAGCAGCATTTTCAATTAAATAAGTCAAATATGTCTTTCTTTCAGAGGTTCTGAGTTTCCTGTCCTGATAAGAAGATTCCCCAACCCACGCATTTACCTGGATTTTCTTCTAAGCTGTTTATTGTTTTATTTCATATAAATATAATAAGTTTTGTGTACGTCTACAATTTGTTTATGGATATGGCATAAGATGGGATTTAACTTGTTCTAGCAAGCTGGACTAGTATCATGTATTAGATAGTCTATTCTTTCCCTACTGACTTGCCAACTTTGTCGTGTATTAGATGTTCACATGCACCAGGATTGAGTTTTTCTTCCAAATTCTGCTCCTCTCATTGTTGGTCCCTTCCTGCAGACAGTGGTTTGATTACAATGGCTTTTTGGAGTGCTCTGATATCCCATAAGGTTAGATGTCTCTTATTGCTACTTTCCCCCCTATTTTTCTTACCTTCTGGACATTTATTGTCCATGTCAGTTCTAAGCACATTTTACTCAACTAAAAACCAAACCTGTTGAAGGCAAAGTACGGTATTAGTCAAGATAATAGATGTTTTCCACCTTTGTGTTGGAGGAGACTAGGAGTGGGGAGGATGGGGGGCTTGTGGGCTGCTGGTTGTTATATTTATTTTATGTTCTTATTTTAGTTTTAAAAACCTACAAGACAATGTTAAACAGGAACCCTAATAGCAGGCATAAATCTGAAATGAAGAGATAGAATTGTGAGCAAAAAGAAACATTCCAATACTTTATTTCCTCCTTTACATGCTTGTGCTAATCTCTTCATTTTCTTTGTTGTTGTTTAGTCGCTAAGTCATGTCCGACTCTTTGTGCCCCTGTGAACTGCAGCTTGCCAGGTTTCCCATTCCTTCACCAGCTCCCAGAGTTTGCTCAACGCATGTCCATTGAGTTGGTGATGCCATGCAACCATCTCAGCCTTTGTCGTGCCCTTCTCCTACTGCCCTCAATCTTTCCCAGCATCAGGGTCTTTTCCAATGAG
>NW_011405021.1:0-1128 GCF_000754665.1 Bison bison bison | reverse complement strand
CCCAAGTCTGGGATGGGTGAGAAATGAGCCACATGTGTGATGTGAGGGGCACAGGAAGGTGACGGGGTGAAGCTCAAGGTTTCTAGAAGGCATGTCCTGTGTGGTGGAAATGGGGAGGGTGAGTTGCTGGCAAGGAGATTCCCAAAGGAGAGGATGCTGGGGTTGAATCTTAGAAGATAAACGTCTCAACAGATAGATGAACATTCAAGGGAACGAGGTTCATAAATTTATTTTTTTCTACCATAACTAGATTGGAGTGGTTGATTTCTAGGGAATAGTTACTAATGTGCGACAATCAGAGATACATGCTGAAAACAAAACACTGTTTCCCAAGTCACAGCTGCATTCTGGAACTGAAGTGGTATGGATTATAAAAAGAAGAAAAAAAGTAACTTGCCTGAGGACAGCCAACTAGAAAGGACTGGAACTAGGACTTTAACCATGTAGCTTCATCAGTATATGTATGACCTCATTTTGTCGCTGTTAAGACCAAGGATTGCTGCGGTGAGGCCAGAAGGGGCCTTTTTCATAGGGTCAGGATAGTAGAGCAGTTGGACTGTGAACAGATTCCAGACTCAGAGAGGAGATGCAATGCCTTGTGGGGAGTGAAGTCATAAAGACTTCATAAGACCAAGGATTGCAAGGCTGAGAAGACGGATGGCCTGACCAGGAGGCCACTGAACCCTGCACTGAGGGCTGAAGAACAGGCTTATTTCATTTATTCATATCCTGACATTACCTTAGCATCTCTGAGCTGATGCTGGTCCTAGCTTCGTCCACTAGGACTGACCACATGGAAGGCTATAGCTTCTTGCAATGGAGAAAAGAGAGAGACAGGTCCTAACAACACCCAGGAGTAACAGAGGCAGGGAGAAGAGAAAAGCTGAGTTCATATAAATCAGCTGAAGCTCTCCCTGCCCAGCACCAGATGTAAGAACAACAACTGTCCTGCTGCTCTTTTGAGCTTTGCCTTCTGAAATTCAGACCCCGAGGCTTCCCTTCTGTACAAGCTGCACTGAAACTCAGGCGGCATGGTCCAAACTGATGGCTAAAACATGAGGAATCTTTTCTCCTGCTCTGTCAGTAACCAGTGTCTGAGCTCCCCACCTCCCTAGCTCCATTCCAGGT
>NW_011405020.1:0-1126 GCF_000754665.1 Bison bison bison | reverse complement strand
TCAGTTTTTTCTATACGAAACAAGTTTTATTTGTGCACTAAACTCCTGTGTCTGTCCTCAAGGTTGTCATATTTTCATCTGTGCTTTGAGATATACTTTGCCCCTGGCAACTAATTTGAGTCTCAACAGTGGTATTTTCTCTTTCTGTTCAACAATAGAATTTTTTGGTTAAGAAATTATGCATTTTAAAGAAATTCAGATATAATTGTGTGCAGTACTTGAATTCTCCTCTGTGTATATATTATGTTATAGATAATATGTATCTATATTTAATTCACTTTGTCATCTCTAGCAACTTTGTTTCACCAAACACGTGATTCTCTTACTGCTGGTGCTGCTTGAATAGATTATTTTTCTCTGTCAATAGATTAGGATTCATGTCTTGTTGAGAAATTACTAGTTAGGTGCTGTGGGGTGAAGCAGTCTTTCCTCCTGGGGGTCACTTTCTCTTCCTTCCTGGACTCGGGAACCAGAAGGACACAGCCCACGTGTTCAGCTACTCCTAGGCTCCCCAAGGACCTGGGAGAACCAGGTCATTCAAACCAGGCGGATGTTGAGATTTGATCTCCCACCTAGAATTTCAGAGTTGGCTGTGGGTTACCCTTGCTCCAGAGGCCCAACACTTTCTGGCTGGTCTGCAGGTAATTTCTAGTTCTTTTCCTGCTCACAGGAGAGCACGTTCTATAGACATTCTCTTCATAGCGATTACAGCAGAGGTGCTTGCATGAGCCTGCCTTTTGGACGCAGACTTATGGCTTTGGAGACACAGATCAAAGTTCAAAATAAGAAGAAAAGAGAAGTATTCAGGTCACCACTTTTCCAGGTCTGCTTGAATTACTCAGAAGTATCTTGGGAGAGGTCTTTATCGAACTGAGAATGCAAGCAGCAGCAACCACTACTGATTAGTGGCGGCCCTTTACAGTTTCCCAAACACATGTGATCCTTGAACTCACCCTGTGCTGTGGGTGAGAAAGCAGGGTGAAGGTGTTTAGGCGATGCCTGAATGCATAAGTTGGAGAAGAACAGCAATAAAACCCAGGCTTTCTGTCCCCAAGTCTAGTGATTTTTGCACAACTGTCACTAGACTTGGGGACAGAAAGCCTGGGTTTTATTGCTGTTCTTCTCC
>NW_011405019.1:0-1093 GCF_000754665.1 Bison bison bison | reverse complement strand
ACATATATATGTGTGTGTGTGTGTGTGTGTGTGTGTGTGTGTATGCACTATATGTATATAGTTCTCATTACCTGAATCATGTGTAGCTTCTGTGTGTGAGTGATACTAGAAATGAAATTGTAACATATTAATAGCTTACTATACACTAAGATTTTGGAGCAGGAAATGGCAACGCACTCCAGTATTCTTTCCTGGGAAATCCCATGGACAGAGGAGCCCAGTGGGTTACAGTCCATTGGATTGCAAAGAGTCAGTCTGAGCACTCACACTAAGTTTTGGACCACTTTTCATGTTATCTCACTTAATACTCATGGTACCACATATTGCTACAACCTATCCCACATATTGCTATGTTACCAACAATTTACCCATTTTTATAGATATAGGAACTGAAACTCTCTGAGGTTAAGTAACTAATCCAAAGTCACCCATTTTGTAGGGCTTGATTCAAACTCTGATCTGACTCCAGAGGTCATGCTCTTTCCAGTAATCCCAGAGGTTGTGCTCTGCTGTGTTTTTTATATATGTCACATCTATCTCAATAATAAAATTTCAAATAATATTGCCTGGCACTGAGGCATAATTGCTTCAATTATAGAAAATAAGACCTCTGCTATAATTCCATTCAGAATGCTCTTTAATTTTCTCTACGTTAGTTACATTTTCCATATGCAGAAATATGAAAGAAATATGAGTAAAAATGTAGGATCTGCAATTGAACTTTCTAATTTTGTCAGAGGACATTGCTGCCAGCTAGAAGAGCTCTTTGGTTGTAACTGTGTGGAGTCATTTATTCCCAGTGAAGCCAAAAAGGCAACAAGTCTGTATGGTATTTAGGGCGATGTTTACTGAAAGGAGGGTGTCCTGATGTGTGAGAGGAGGGACACAGCACATTTATGGTAAAGTATTAGTGCAGAAAGTCGTTGGTCTTATTTTGGTTTTCTCTTTATTTCACTAAATGTCAAGTGTAATTTTTTTTCCTTTTCTCCTTAGTGAAATATGGCAAGATTTTCTTTCCTTATTCATGTTGATACATGGCAAAACCAATACAATATTGTAAAGTTAAAAAATAAAAAAAAAATAAAAGACACCT
>NW_011405018.1:0-1389 GCF_000754665.1 Bison bison bison | reverse complement strand
CCTATTAATAGAAAAAGGAACTATTTAACCAGTGTGTTTCCTTTGTAGTATTTTATAACATTATCACACAAAAGCAAGAAAACATATTCCTGGTTGGAACTGTTGCATAGTTTCGTCTTTTTCATTTGATCACTATCTCACATATTTAACAGCAAAATTTATGTTTAAAAAGCATTATCAAGTAAGTCAATATATTTTTAATACATATTAAAAGAAATTATACAGCTTCTTGAACAGATACTCTTTATTTTTTGTTACTCAGTAGCCTCTACAAAAATTACAGTAAATGCAGAAATTATTTCTAATGCTATAGAAGAGAAATATAGTTATTATGGACAGCATTCTAATAAAACTCTGCTCTCCAGATTCTTATGGGGCTCTTTTCAGGGGGTCTATGGAGTCAAGATTATTTTCACAATAATTCTAGGAAATTAATTTGCCTTCTTCACTTGGTGGCATTTGCACAGATGGTGCAAAAGCAATGGTAGGTAAAACTGTTGGTGTCTTAGAATCAAGGCAGTTGATACAACAGTGTCACGATTGTATTCTTCACTGCCATGCACTTCACCCCCATGTAAGCATTGGGGGCTGGGGAAAAGACAGCCAATTTTGTTAAGAGTATTTCTGAAAAATCAGTAAAAATTATTAGTTTTACTTTATCCACTCTTGAGTACACATATTTAAAATTGTCTATATGAAAAATGAGAAGCACACTTCTATCGTACATTAAAAAAAAAAAATGTACACTGCTGTTGCATACCAAAGCACTGTGGTTGCCCAGGGAAAAGCACTTGCGAGACTGAGTTACAGGTTGAACAAACAGTTTATTTTTACAGATCACCACCTGACATGAAAGAACGTGATTATATTGGTTGTTCAGAAACACAGGTGACAACCTGGACTTGGGAAGGGCATTTGAAATGAGGGCAGTTTTGTGGGATCTGATACTATCTCAGCTAAATGGTGTCAGAACTGAACTAAATTGTAGAACACCTAGCTGGAATCTGCCAAGAATCAGAGAATTACCTAGTGTGAAGGAAACCCCCACACATTTGGTGACTGGATACAGAAGTATGGGGTGTTATAGTAGCATAGAGGAGAAGCACAAGAGTGTTGTTTTTCCCTGACAGAATGATTGCTAATAACTATAGCTCTTCAGGCTTGGGAGTATGTGGTAGACATCCTTTCAAAATTAAACAAAACGATTTGTCACTTCAAGAAAAACAACTGACAGCATTTGTTGCCAATTATAAAATATTCTAGGAATCAGCGAACTAAAATGGACTGGAATGGGGAATTTAACTCAGATAACCATTATATCTACTACTGCGGGCAGGAATCCCTTAGAAAAATGGAGTAGCTATCATGGTCAACAAAAGAGTCCGAAAT
>NW_011405017.1:0-1095 GCF_000754665.1 Bison bison bison | reverse complement strand
TTGATGTGTACCATTTTTTAAGTCTTTATTGAATTTGTCACATCATGGCTTCTGTTTTATGTTTTGGTTCCTTGGCTGCAAGGCATTTGGGATTTCAGCTCCCTGACGAGAAATGAAACCCACACCCTTACACTGGAAGCAAAGTCTTAACCACTGGGCTTCCAGGGAAGTCCCAAGACAGCGCCCCTCCTAAGAGTGGGCATTTCCTGGAAACAGTCTCCTCTGTGCCTGTTCTCCTGAAAGTCTCATTATTAACTACATACCTTGACTACCAATAAGGGGATTAAGTGGTGCCTTTCAAAGCAGATTAGTGTTTCCTATACATTTAATTAAAGTGGACTTCATTCCATCATCCTTAAGAACCAAAATGAAGCAGAGAGAAACTCTTTCAAGGGCAGACATTGACAACAAGTACATCTCTTACTCGGATCCTTGAAGTGATCCAGTTAGCCCCAGAGTTCAGAATTTCTGGTATAACACACATATTCAGTGTTTTTTCTCCTGAGCACAGAAGTGTCAGCTCTTGTGTGAAGGGGAAGGACGTGGGGAGGGTCATGCCCCTGATGTGATGTGATCTCATGCTTTCTAATAAGGTCCCACTTGCAAGTCATTTTGTTAAATGGTAAAAAACATTAACGCCCTGAAGTTAATAAACTGGTAAAGAGAGAAGTCAAATCAGGATGTCTCTCTGGCTCATAGGCAGATCTGGGTCATTAAACATGGTCTCATCAGACAGCCTCATCTCAGGACTTGTTAGTGCTGTAAACATCAAAAGAAAGATTTCATAGATGGGCTGACAATGTTCCAGTCTGCAGCTGGGTTGCCTTTTCATGTAGCTTATCTCACAATAGCATATGTTTCATCTTTGAGCTGTTTTATGTCCAAAATATTCACTTAACTGCCTGATTTTTTTTTTCCTAAGGAGTATAACAAATGACTACAAGATTCCTACCCCAGTGCTTTGCAATGATGGGTATCCATTAGAATCACCTTGGAAACATTTTAAAAATTGCATGCCTGGGTCTCACTCTCAGAAACTCTAGTTTAACCAGTCTGGAGTAGGGCCCAGGCATAGTTTTTTTTTTTTTTTTAACA
>NW_011405016.1:0-1466 GCF_000754665.1 Bison bison bison | reverse complement strand
GTAGAACTCAAAATCAGGATCTTGCCTCCTCCTCTGAGCCTGGAATTCAGACTTTAGACATTAGACAGTCATTCTTTCATCCAGAAATTTCATGTCAAATCAATTATTCAGCAAAAGCCTTTTTAGTGCTTCTTATGTATCTGTCATTATATTAGCCACCTTGGGGCTAGATGATAACATGGGCAATGTCTTTGGCCTCCAGGAGTTCACAGGGGAAAATCTGGGAAACCAATAATAAGAGTGCTGTGCTTTCTTAGAGCCCTGGGAGCAGTTAGTGGTGGACTTCAAAGGGTTGATACAGGCCAACTTTTAGAGGTAATTCAGTTTTAGGCAAGAAGGCACAGATGGGAGATTGTGTCTGGCAGAAAGAGTAATATGTATTGAGGTCTGGGGGCAATGGAAGAATAGGAAAACTTAGTGTTTCAGGCTGGCTGGAGGAAAGGTTGGATGGATGTAGGTAACTGGGATTAGAGATGAGGCAAGCCAGGTAAGATGGAGCCAGATAGATAGAAGGACTTTGTAGCTGACCTGAAAGTGGAAATTATATCCTGAAAGTGATGGGAACCATTCCTATTTTACAGAATTGATGAAGATACAATGAGATAATAAATGTGAAAATGTTTTGTAGGAACATGTATATTTAGAAATTTGTTCATAATTTTCTGTTGTTTCAATTTTGAGAGGAAGATCCTTGAACCATAAGAGAATATACTCAAAAGACTGCAAGAAGAGATAAGTGCAAAGATTTCTGGGGTGGGAAAGTGTTCAGTGAGAGTCAAAGCCAAGCTAAGCTCACTATAGATAAGAAGGCACCCTAAAGCCTTGCAGTAGCCCAGCTCTGGTGTGGATATCTCTGGGAGCAAGCACTTGTATACATACAGAGCATGACTCCTTTAAATTTACATTGGATGTAAAAGAGTACAGACCAAGTCAATTTACTCGCCTGGCAGCCCTGGAGGAATCTAAGTGTGCCCTGGTGATTGAGATTTCAACTTTTAGAAAAGTACAAAGTGAAAATAAAATATTCTAAAACAGGTTGTTGTGGCAGGGTAAAAACACTAAAATCCAGGGTCGGATAGAATCCAAGCCACATTTGAATCCTAGGGTTCATTCTCTTCCTCTTTTTGTCCTATTCTTTTAAGTTTTAATGGAATTTATTGAGATATAATTAGTGCCTTGACAAACATATTCACCCATGTAACCACACCTCCAATCAAGATATAGAATAATTCCGTCCACTTAAAATGTTACCTTCTGCCACTTCGAGGGCAACCACTCTCACTCCCAGCCTCAGATTTCTGTCACCATGAATAAATTTTTTTTTCTGGGATTTCATGCAAATAGAATCATATGATTATTTTTTGTATGACTTCTTTCTTTCAGTATATTCTTTTGAGATTTATTTTGATGCTGTGTACATCAGTGACTTTTTTTTTCCTTTTGTAGAGCAATGGTCCACCATATGG
>NW_011405015.1:0-1146 GCF_000754665.1 Bison bison bison | reverse complement strand
TAACATTGTAAAGCAACTGTACCCCAATAAAAAACAAACAGAAAATATTGTAAAGCATAAAAAAAAAAAAAGTTTTTCATAGTTACTATTTTAGAAGGATGTCTGATCTATAATCTCTATGTGCACATACATAATTTTCCAGGAAGAATGTTAGAATAAATGACTACATATAGTCTTAAGATAGAGATGTGATTGGCAGTACGTGTACATTGAGACTTTTGAATTCAGGTTTAAAACATTTTTTGATTATGTAGAATTTCAAACATACACAAAAGTAAACAAAAAGGAATATCCAGAATCCAGCCTCAGCAACCATCAAATCAAGCACCATCCAAACGCACTTCCTATGTTGTTTTTGAAGTTTTGTTCCAGGCATCATGTGATTTCATCTAAGGATATTTCAGTATTTAATTCTAAAAGAGAAGCAGTTGTTTTTACATAAAACCACAGTATCATTTTTCTTCTAAAAGATACAGTAATTTCTTAGCACTACTAAATCATTAATGTTTTGTTCTTAAGTGTACTTTCTTTGAACAGTGAGATAGATAAAAAGTAGTTCTGAACTGGGGTGATTTTTTAGCTCACAGGGGACATTTGGCAACATCTGGACATATTTTTGATTATAACTGGGGGTGCTACTGGCATCTAGTGGGTTGAAACTAGGTATGCTGCTAAACTCCCAAGACAGCATCCCGTAACAAATAAGTGTCTATTCCAAAATGCCCACAGTGCCACTGTGGAGAAGCCCAGGTGACGGGCAGATAGATAGGAATAGCAGCTGTATATGTGTGCTCAGTCACTCAGTTGTGTCTGACTCTTTGTGACATGGGCTGTAGCCCACCAGGTTCCTCTGTCCACGGAATTTTCCAGGCAAGCTTGCTGGAGCGCATTGCCTATTCCTCTTCCAGGGGATTTTCCTAACCCAGGGATCAAACCCGCATCTCTTGCTTTGGCAGGTGGATTCTTTACCATTGAGCCACCTAGGAAGCTCCAAAGAGCAGTAACAATAGGTCAAAGTTTATAAAGAGGTGAGATATATCCATGCTACAGGGTCAGTTTAATAGCCACACAAACGGCAAAAATAGAATTAAAATTGACAACAGTTTCAGAATTTTGATTCCAATCAAGATATCCCACCAATTGGTT
>NW_011405014.1:0-1242 GCF_000754665.1 Bison bison bison | reverse complement strand
ATCGTTTTGGAATGTGAGTTTGAGATTTGAATGGTATAGCTCCCGTGATATATTTCAGCTCCCTTAGGAGATAAGGAAGAGTAAGTTGGCCCATGCAGGAGTTGTAGAGCTCTTCCCGTCCACCTCCCGCAGTCTAGACTGGTGAACTGAGAGGTAACTGCATGGTCCAATTTACACAGCAAGTTAGTGACCCACCTGAGGGGTAGACCCCATTTTAAAGATTTCTACACTGGTGTTCCTGCCCTACCACAGTGCTGTTCCCTAGAGAACTGTCTGGAGAATACCCTGTCCCGGTGGGATTTGAAGGAGGAGACTTAAAGCAGGTGAAATCAGAAGGCTCCTTCTGGTTTTGAGATTCCTTGATTGATTGAGATTAAGTACATTTTGTCTGGCTGTATCCCTGACCTGACTGAAGTGTTGTAACCTTCCAAGAGTTTGTAACTTTCCTGGGAAAACAGAATCTCAGTTCTTTATTCTTTTCAGTTGTTCCTTTATTTTTACCTTAAAAAATTATTTGTTCTTTAAATATGTATTTTTGTAATAGTAAAGGTAACAATTTTTAATTGCAGAAGTAAATATATGCAAATGTAACAAAAATATATACGAAATATAATAAAAATTGCCTGTAATTCTATAATTTGACAGTGTAGCAATTATCCCTGTTAATGTTTTCTATGTCTTTCCATGTGTGTTTCCTGACCATTTTTCAATATGAAATAAATATGCAACTCTAAAAATATTTCATATTACTTAATATGAAATATTACACAACCCTTAACATTGTTTTAAAATGAATAGTATGGAAAAATGCTCATATTTGTATTTGTATACATATATACAATATAGTGAGAATGAAATTCAACTTTTAATTGTCTTATTTTTATTTTAGCTTTTTATTTGCTTTTTAAAGGATGTAGGGAAAAGCTAATGGAAATCTCCCTTCTGTATATGTTGGAATAAAATTCTTATTGTATCTAAGCATAAAAGTATATATGGGCATTTCTCTATGCCATGACTTATTTTGAAGCAATGTTTTAAGGGTTGCATACTCTAGCGTCTCATGGGATACGCATGCTGAAGGGAGCCTCTTGGGAGGTGGCGGGACGGAGTTGGTGCTCTCTCTGTTCTCGGCCCTGACCCTGTGCCCCTTTCCTCCCAGGGCATCAGCAGCCTGTTCAGCTCTCTGAAAGTTGTCCGGCTGCTCCGCCTGGGACGAGTGGCCCGGAAGCTGGACCACTACAT
>NW_011405013.1:0-1166 GCF_000754665.1 Bison bison bison | reverse complement strand
GAGCCTTCAGAAAGGAGCACAGCCCTGCACTTAGATTTTAGTCTAGTGATATTCATGTTAGATTTCTAACCTATAAAATTGTAAAAGAATGCAGTTGAGATACCAATTTAGTTTCCAATAATATCTCTTCATGGTGAAAGTCAATTTTTCTGTCTATTGAAATGGATGAAGACACTCCAATAATATTAAGTCAGTAAGCTTCTACATGGTATTCTATGTAGATCAAACATCTTTTGTAGTTAGTTTCTACAAAACCCCTGAAGAGCTCAGGCCTACATAAAAATAAATTCTGCAAGTCAATATGGTGGTATAAGATTTTCAGTCAACACGGTCAATCATTTCCACAGGGAAATACTTTTTAAGGAATGGCTGATGAATGTGTGACAGCTAAAAAAGAGAAGCATGTAGCAGATTGAACTGAGCTATGCACAGTACTGACCTACCAACAGTTCATTCACTGAAGGTGGGAGAATTCAATTTGCATCATTTTTAACTCAGCAAGATAGTAACTTTTAATTATAATGCTGTGGTCATTATCACTGGCATAGGAGAAAGAGATCTCAAACCTTTATTCTCTGCATACTGTTTAGTGTCCCTCACACAAGTTAAATTTTTGACAACCAGTTTTAGGAATGAATTCCTGAAGATGCTTAAGTTCTTCCACAGCGTCAGTGAAATCTCCAAATTGCCACAGTTGAAAAAGTCAGAAGCTTATTTTAAAGAATACTTTCTCTATCCTGAACCATTAACTTTTGGGGTTTTGATAGTAATTACATGTTTAAGACACATGTTAGGAAATACTGCAAACAGTGACTAACTTTAGCCAAACAAGAGGGAAAGGGGTGTCTGTTTACAAGGGTAGGGGACATGGTAGAGAAAAGCCTACATGGACTGGTGAAGCATACTTAGGTGACAAGAGAGATAGAGGAGGAAAGCTGTGACCGCTCTATGTTCACACACCACTCAGAAGGAGCTATAACTATAGAAGAGGTATAGAAGAGGCCACAGGACAGGAGAGATGGCCTTAGGCAAAGAATGAAGTCTTACCTAAACTAGGGCCATAGAGGGGAATCCTGGAAATACGTGCCCCTGACTTTATCTCTCCTCGTTTTTCACTCTCCTACCAAAGACTTCTAGAAAGTGGCCCTAATCAGAAGCTAAAAATT
>NW_011405012.1:0-1133 GCF_000754665.1 Bison bison bison | reverse complement strand
CCTGAGAATTCCATGGATGGAGGAGTCTGAGGGGCTACAGTCCATGGATTGCAAAGAGTCGGACATGACTGAGTGACTAACACATACACACGTGGAGATGGAAATTGCAGAACTGGCTCAGGACAGGCTGCTGAGAGTGACCACAGGCTGTACTAACCAGCACCACATTTGCTGACCCTATTCCAGGCTCTGGTCTTTTGCTTTGAAGGCCCAGTGATTCACTCTTGTCCGTATTTGATCAGTAGTTGAGCTAATTCACTATAACTGAAATTCATACACGGTTTTGGCATCAATATGACAGAATTGATTTACATTAAAACAAAACAAAACAACCCAGCCCAAGAACTTGAAACAGACTGCATCCATGTGAAACAGGACCTCTTTCCATAGTCCATCAGGGAAGCTAAATCAGAATCTGAAAATGATGTTAGTAAGGAAACAATCAAAACTAAATGAATGTAGATGGTGAGCATAAAAGGCTTGGGGTCTTTCTTGCCATAAGGATATATCAGTGGAAGATCAACTTTTTATACCATGTTTGCCACAGATCACATTGAGTACCCAGCCATGGTTTATAAATATCTTCTTTCCTTTTGCACTGACTATGCGTGGGCTCTGAAGAAGTCTTTAACACACATCCCCTTCATATGTACATGCATACATAAAAGCTGCTTTTCAAAACAGAGATTTGATTTTAATGTTTAGCAATTAAGATCTCAAAAGTCTCTCAGAAGAGAAAGTAAATAAAAACCTAGCTATTTGTTATAGCCAGAGAAGATACAGATTAAGTCCATGTAATTAAAGTAAACCTTTAAAAATATAAGTAAAATAACTAAATGAATCCATCATATACTTTTTCCTGCCTCTCTGAGATTTTTAAAAATTACTATTTCTTAACTAGTTTTTAAAATTTTAGGCTCATTATATCATCCTTCAGGCAGGGCCAGCATACTTGTGATTATTAGAAAAAATAAAGGGCTGACTGAACCCAAAGCTCAGTAAGATGTTAAGAAGAGTGGGGATTAGTAAACTCAGTTGGCAGCTGATGGTGGTGATGGGGTGGGGGTAATCATGTCTTTTTGGCTTTTCATTCTTTCTCTTTTATCATTATTTCCTAAATAAGCACATATACT
>NW_011405011.1:0-1155 GCF_000754665.1 Bison bison bison | reverse complement strand
GACTAAAGGGAGTCAAGCCTCCTGAGGCGTTTGGAGAGAGGTCGAGAGATAACCCCGCTCTGCTCTCGAGTCGCGACGGGTATGTCAAAACAAGGAAAGTCTGAGAAATAGACACAGAGGGACGTAAGGAGACATGATGACTGAAAGTAATGTGTTGTCCTGGCTGGGATACTGGAATGGAAAGAGGATATTGCGTGAAAACTCAGGAAATCAGAGTAATGGACTCTAATGAATAATTATGTATCAATACTGACTCATTAATTATAATAAATGTACCACACTAAAATAAGATGTTAATAATAAAGGAAACTAGAATTACTTTAAACTAGGGTTTATGAGAATTCTCTGAGTTTTTTCACAATTTTTCTGTATGTCCAAACTATACTAATATTAAATTTTTATTTAAGAATGTCTTGGTACATTCAGACAATTAAACATCATCTCATGTACTCGACTAATGCATTAAATAATAGAATCTAGTTTACCGTTAGTGTTCAGCTGGTAAGGTGAACAGTTACAAGGTCATGTCTATAATCAGGCGGTAGAATAAGAAAACACTTTAGTAACGGAAGATGCCCTTCAATAAAGAGACTGATGCATGTTTAAGAGCTGAGGATGTGAAAAGTACTATGTGGAACATTTTCCTTGTCCCTGGTATATATAAGCCCTCTCCAACAGGAGTACTGACTCTAGTTTCTAACAATGTGTTCTTACTTAATCTGTACGTGAAGTTCTTACTATTATACTACAATATGTAAGGAAATCTATTTCAAACTGTTGGAAGATTTCTCTTCTTAATTTTTTTCTCCTTTCCCATTTTGTTTGCCATTTTTCTTGGCAGTTGCATTTTTAAAAATTCCTGATGTGTTTATCTGGTGATGTGAAGAAGATTCTTTGTACACTGTCCACTGTGAATGAAAAGCAATTGGGAATTGCACAGTCTGTTGACAAACTTGAGACTGGTGTGATGTCTAAAAAAAGTAAACCTGTTTTCCGGTGTTAACCTCAGAGTAGGAGTTGGAAAAGGCTACTTCCCAACAGGTTTCCATTTCAGACTAGTAGCAAAGCAAAAGAAACAAGGCAGATGGAATACAGTTTTCTCCTCATCATGCTAAATTATACATGAAAATAATTCCTTTTTAGTGTATTAAAATG
>NW_011405010.1:0-1140 GCF_000754665.1 Bison bison bison | reverse complement strand
GGCATGCTGCGATTCATGGGGTGGCAAAGAGTCGGACATGACTGAGTGACTGAACTGAACTGAACTGAAGGTTTACAGGAGACAGACGGGGAGAGAGAAGGAGAAAGGGTGAGAGGGTGAGAACTTAAGGATGGAGAATGAAGAGTGGGATACAGCCTTCACGGCAGCTGAGGATGGGAGAAGAATTAAGAACAAAATCATGGCACAAAAATCTTAACAAACTGCGTTCCCGTCACTTACATTACTTCTTGAAAGATGTCTAAGAAGAAAACCAGAATTACTTTCAATTCCTTCTAAAAGGCTTGGATGTGATACTGAGATGAGCACACACAGTCTTCAGGTTTTATTCAGCTCACATCCCCAAGGCTCATCCAAGATTGTGAATACTTCTTGATGTACTACTGACTTGGTCCTTAGTCCAAGTGTATACCAAGTTCTGGGAGAGCTAGTTTAGAGGCCATGACCTGTGTGACTTCAAGGAAGTCACTGAACCACTCTGAGCCTCACTAATATCTGCCTCTAAAAAGCAAGTAAGACAACCTATGCGAAAGAGTGCTGGGAACCACAAAATGCTACATAAATATTACCATGGCTCAGTGCCGAGCAGGGACTCATTAAATTCTTATTGACTGATTGAGTAATTGATCAGCTCTGGCCAGCCTCCTTAAAACTTTCCTCATTTAACTGAGAAGTGAGACAGTTCAGGAAGACAAGCAACATCCAAGAAAATCCATTTGGCTTTAGAGTGGCCTAGTCCAACGGATTTTGAAATTTATGAATTTACTTGCAAACAAACCACTTTCTGTTGTTCAACAAATTTCACTTTGGTTGGGATGATGAGATTTGTCAAAAGAAACAAGAATATCATTTTGGCTAAATGCACAGTTGAAGTTGAAAGGACCCGGATTTCCAAAATTGAAGTGGAGAACATGGAGACCCCCAACCCCTGGGACCAGCTCTGGACACATAGTAGGCCTTTCTGAAAACACTGGGGGGTTGGACTATGCTAAGTTGCTTCAGTCGCATCTGACCCTTTGTGACCCTATGGACTGTAGCCGACCACGCTCCTCTGTCCTTGAAATTCTCCAGGCAAGAATGCTGGAGTGGGTAGCCATTCCAGCATTCTTGCCTGGAGAATTT
>NW_011405009.1:0-1115 GCF_000754665.1 Bison bison bison | reverse complement strand
CCTACCCTAAGGCATTTCCAAATAGATTTCAGTATTGATCTGTAATTTCTTTAAAAAAAAAAAAAAGAACAAAACCTGTTGAGATTTTGATTGGGACTGCACAGAATTTATAGACCAATGTCGGAAGAAGTAACATCTGAACAAAAGTGAGTGCTCCAATTCATGAAGATGGTATCTCTCTCCGTTTCTTTAGGTCTTGTTTAATTTCTCTCAGCAGTGTTTTATAGTTTTTGGTGAGTTTTAAGTGAGAGTAATTTACACAGGGTAACAAGAGACAGAGCTGTGACCGGGACACAGGTATGTGTGACATGAGAGCCCTTGCTCTAAATCACCACAAAACACTTTGACGATTTCTCCACTGATATGTGACTGTGCTACAAGTCTTCAGTCTAGTATTTAAGCACTCTCTCCCATCCTCTCCAACAATGGCACACAGTCTGGCCCAACTTTTTCCACCCAACTTTCTACTCTTAGGTTATCTTCAGCCTTTCTCTATAGCTACAATATCCAGTCTATTGACTGTTATTCCACATCATCTTAAGGTTTCTCATCTTTCAATTTAAGTATCTGGAATGGCTTATTCCTTCCCTCTGTTCATCTAAAACCTCTATCACCTTCAATACTCAGGACTAATTCCTTTCCTTTTCTGTAGCCTTTGGCTCTTATAAAATGCCAGGGGATAAAATATTACACCATTCATCTGTAAGGCGACCAAAATGGTCTCATGATATCTTTTACTTATCAATTACCTTTGGAACTTTCACTTACACCAATTTGGGATAATAAAGGTAGGCTATATGATAGATTAAGAGTCCTGGTTTTTAGTTAGATAAAGCTGAATTCAAACCCTGGCTTTACCAGTTTGGGACTGAGAGACCTTGGGCACAAGAGAATAAGCCTAAAAAAGAGGTTTTACTCAAGAATAACCTGAAGAAAGAGAGTCAATTTCTAATCTTAGGGAAAAGAGTGTTTTCCCATTGTGCCCCACCCAACTTTTTTTTTTTTTTAATTTTCTGCCTGATAAAGGCTATACTGACTTCACAAATGTTTATTTGTGAAGGACTTACAGGGGATCTTTTCTTACTAAAGCAGAGATGCTGGATTATCTGTCATTA
>NW_011405008.1:0-1267 GCF_000754665.1 Bison bison bison | reverse complement strand
GGGAGGGGCTTCCCTGGTGGCTCAGATGGTAAAGAATCTGCTTATAAAATGCAGGATACCCAGGTTCATTTCCTGAGTGAGGAAGATACCCTGGAGAAGGGAATGGCTACCCACTCCTGTATTCTTCCCTCACCCAGAATTCAGCGTAAGCCTTGTCATTTACATGAGAAAGCTATTAGAGAAACAGACTCTCAAAACTGCAGTGGAAGCCCGTGCAGGTCATTTATGGATCTCTAAAAAAAAATAAAAAATAAAAAAATAAAATTGCATTGTATGGATATATCAAGATTTATTTTACCAATCCCCTATTACTTGTTATTTAGGTTTCTAAAAAATTGCTTTGCTATTATAATTAGCACTGAGAAGCTTTTTCATATTTTGTTGGAATTTCTGATTGTATTTCTAGGGATGGATTCCTATAAAAAGTTATTGAGTGTATCATACAGTTATTGTAAACTAACTAAACTGACTTAAAACAATCAAAATTTGTTTAGCTCACAATTCCAGGGGAAGGAATTGGACTTGCCTTTATCTATGCAGTTCTTATCCTCTTGACTGGTCTGAATCATGTATCTGTCATCATCTACTAGATGAGATGGGGGCCAGCTTGTCTAAGACAGCATCAGCTATGATAGCTTGTCTGTGCTTCACGAGGTATCATTCTCTAGAAGACTGGCCCCAGCTTGTTACACAATGGATGCAGAGAGTTTAAAGAGAGCAAGCAGAGTGTATAAGACTTGAAATCAGCACACCATCGCGTCTGGTACATTCTATTGGCTAAAGCAGGGCTCAGGCACCGGGCTTTGTCTGGGAGCCACACGCAAGGTAGTGTAGGTGACCAGCAGAACCTATATGGATGTTCATGCAGGCAGCCCTCAAGCTATCCCTGGAGGCACCCAAATCAAAGGTCTGGGGTACAGGCAATTTGAGAATTAAGGTAGCCAGGCATTAAGAGCATCATGACCACAAGAGTATAAAACCAAGATTGGGAGCAGAAGGGGTGACTGGACATTGCCCACCAGACTGAATAATTAACAAGAGGAAGTTCAGATCCTGTCTGCTATTAGGATCCAACCTGATTTATTAGCCCAGTCACAAGAAAGGTGGCTTTTTCCCTATTGGCTAAAGCAAATCACAAGGCCAGCCCAGATGCAAGGAGTAGGGAAATAAACTCTACATTTGGATGGGAACAGCTATAATGTCACATTGCAGACAACATGGATACAGGAGAGGCGGGGAACTGGGGCCATTTTTATAAGGTCAAAGT
>NW_011405007.1:0-1727 GCF_000754665.1 Bison bison bison | reverse complement strand
GTCTCCTTCTTTATGTAAAAGATACAAAATCTGTTGAAGCCATTTGTTAGGATAGTCTATCTTAACAAAGGGCAGAAATTCAAGGTCTAAAGTTTCTGAATCTCAGCAACGTTAAACAGGGCTTTACAAGGAATTTTCGATTTGAAATACTGAGTTAAATGGGTTCACGCAGCACAGATTTTTATTGTAGACCAACCTAATTTTCACATTTTCCTCTCTATAACAAGCTAGTCGTTTGTTCTCTGCACTCATAATGAAAAGAAAACAAGACTTTCTTTGTTTGTGTACATTAACTCCATGCTATAAAAGTCATTCAGTCAAGCTTCACTATACTTTCACCTTTAAACCTTAACCTGACTTGTAACAATATTTGTAGCCTCTAAAATTACACTGGTTGAACCCAGACGGAGTTAATCACCCTTCACTGTCTCAGTGAAAAGTATAATGACCTACCATTTAATGTGAAACCATTAAAATCCTAGAAAGGGCAAGAATTCACATCGTGTGTTTATAAATACCGTGCAGACATGAATCCATACATTCAAGCTACCAAGACACTTTTCATATGACACTTGTTTAGAGAACCAGATGGAAAATAATGACTGCTACACACTCAAAGCCAGAAGTGTCTATTCTGCTGCTTTATACAGTGCACCTTATACTTTCAGCGCTGACATAAATTAATTCTAACATTTCATCTGGAACTAAACAAAGAAAATCCAAATCAAAGTTGGGTAATTCACGATATTTTTTTCCTTTCCCGAACTACTGCTGCTTCCACACAGGGCAAATCCATCAGCAAGGGCCTTCATGTCTACCCGCGAGGCCTGTTTCAAATCCTACCTTCAGGACTATTCTCCCACACAAGTCCAGAAGCCCGTTCTCTCATCACACTCAGGGCCTCTGCTCCAGGGGCTGCACCCGAAACTCTGCCACACAGAGCCTAGACCGCTGTTCTCCATCTCCCTGGTACCAGGGAGTCGCCTTCATCCCCATCTGCAGCATCCTCTAAAAAATTCTCCCCATTTCCATGCTTGCCTCTATAATCTATCCTTCCAGAGACTGCTGAGTAATCTTTTCATTTTTTTAAAGCAGATCATGGTACTTAAGAGAATGAAAACTGCATACCTACAGGGACATATATGAATAGTTAATTAATAGGACAACACAGGCTGAGCCTTAGAATCTGAGCATATGCAACATGAGTGGAAGGTGCCGAAAAACAAGGGTGCAGGGAGACTGCCTCGATCCAGCTCCAGATGACAGTTTCCACATCTGAGGACAACCCTGAAGGGATCAGACAACCTAATTTTTCAGGAGAAGCTAGAACTCTTGGCTTTCATACAAAACTGTAATATTTAAATGTTGCCTAAAATTTTAAACAATGCAAAGTAAGTCAAATATCCCTGCCAACCTGCACAGGACTTGTTGAGTGATGACATTTTATAATCTCCCCCTTTGTTACCATACTTGGACAAAACGCCCCTTCTTTTCCACAAATTTACTTAGCTTTTTGTTACCTCAGATCCTTAGCACTTACTTTTGCCCATGGTTTTTGCATTCATTCTTATCCTTTAGACCTCAGATCAAAAATCTCCACTTCAAACCTTTCCCTGACTACTTTATCTATTAATATCAGAAGTCCTCCCCACAAATCACCATCATATCACCCAATTTATTTTTTTCTTATAGTGTGTCTCCTCACAGAAGATGATTTTAATGTTACA
>NW_011405006.1:0-1166 GCF_000754665.1 Bison bison bison | reverse complement strand
TTTTTTTTAAGATTGAAAAAGGCCAATGTTTCCATGGGGTTTTCTCTGAGTGGTATGACACATGCTTCCTTTTTCTTCGTAGTTTCCAAAATTTCCAAGACGGGTGAGTATCGTGTTTAGAGTCCGTGCAGAAGAAAACATGATATTAAAAATTCTGGTAAGGAAAATGTCAACAGGATTCTCATTCTCGACTGAGTTAGTGATATCCAACCCCCAGGTCAGAGGCAGGTAGACAACGAGGGTGGCTTGCACTGGAGCAAGGTTTGGGGTTTACACTGTGCTTTGCTGTATGTGAGTGTCGAGTGAGCAGACAGCCTCTGTGTGGTAGACAGGGCAGGCTCTTTTTCTCAGCCTTATTTTATGTGTTACTGTCATATATATCATACATTCAAAAGAATGCATAACATATAAATACAGTTTACAGAAAAGTAACAAGACAAACACCCACGCATGTGCCAGCTAGGATGGGAAATAGAATATTCTGGTGCCTTAGAGCCTCTCCAAACCCCTTCCTAATCCTGTCTCCCTCCTTCACTAACATTTTCAGGGCAAGAGTGCATACACAGCCCCACATACCACATGTCGAAATTATAAATCAAGTTAACGAACTGTTAAAAATAAAAAATGTTCTAGCTTTTGCTTTGACAAATATACCTTCATAACAGCAAAATTGAAAAGATGTATAAAACTACAAGTTATGTTTTGATAACTGAAAGCTGGCAAAGTATCAAAGAGAACTGCATTTAATTATTATTGGGGATGCCTGGGTGTTCTGTTGACAGGCCAATAATGCTTCGAAGAGTAATAAAACAAAAGCATGCATAATTTATAAATTATTGTATGTTTATTCTATAAAATTTATTTTCTTGCCTTCATTTCAACAATATCACTAATTATGTTACTATAATTAAGATTTTCACACAATTTGCATTTTATTGACAGTACTGACAAATTAGACACCCTTTCTTGAGTCACTGTAGTTCTTAGATAAGCTTTTGAAAATTAATTTCAGTTTGGAGAAACTTTTTGATCTGCCAAGGCAGTCGTAGCTGGGACGGTCTATAAAACTCTTGAAAAAAGATATTGATTTAGAAATTAACCAAATTTCTTTGAAATTTTACTTACAAGTTTTAATTATTGTAATGAGGTTGCATATTACCCATAAT
>NW_011405005.1:0-1418 GCF_000754665.1 Bison bison bison | reverse complement strand
TGAACACGACTGAAGTGACTTAGCATAGCATAGCATATTTCATTGTATGTATTTATTACACTTTGTTTACCCATTTGGGTCGTTTCCACTATTTGGCTATTGTGAATAATGCTGTGCCTTCATTAGCTTTATAACCAAAATGTGAAGAGCACTTTCGAAGTTACAAAGCATATTAATTTACATGGGATAATCTGGTGCAGGCAGAGTATCACATTTTATTGAGAGTCAGACAGGTCACATAACCAGCTCATGGCCGAACAGCTTGTAGAACTTGAACTTAATTCTCATAAAATAGAGGCTGTGCTCAACATCTAAGATTCTATGATTCTGTTAGTGACCTTGACCTCTCTAAAATAAGTGGTTTGTGGTAAATTTCAGGCCTCATGGCAGGCTCAGCTTCAAAGTTCCTTGACTATGGTCTGTGTCTTCCTGTATCTTATGTTTGACAGGCAGAGGAGGGTGGATGTTTGGTAAACATTTGATAAGAGTCTGTTAACCACTTGGGCTTGCAAGGACCTGCCTTTGAGGCCACCAGCCAGAGAGCTGCCAGTCACACCCAGACCCATGTGGCCGCAGGAAGTGTTGCCCCTCTGCTCTTGCCAGAGTCAGGTCCCTGGGTTCCTACCATCCTCTGAAATGGGCTCCTGGATTTTTCTCTAAAATCTCGGATTTATGGCTCTGCTGGCAGTGTATCCATTGACTGAGGGGCTGGGGAAAGAAGAAGCCTTCTGCTTCCCCTTGGGAAGGCATTGGAAATCCTGCCCATCATCTGGACCTAATTCAAGTCCCGTTCCTTCTTTCAGCCTTTCCTGCCCCCCACTAGACTTTCTCTACTTCTCCCCCTTCCCCCCAAAAAGGCCTGCTGAAGCTGCTCCTGATGACCTCCACTCACCACCGAAATTTCTCTCTTAATAGCTTTATGAAATGCAATTTATATAAATTCACTCATTTTACATGTACAATTCAATGGATTTTAGTGTATTCAGTGATATGTGTAATCACGACCACAGTCGTGATTTTACATTTTTGCCACAGCAAAGAGAAACGCTGCACACATTAGCTATCACTCCCCTCATCCCTCTCCTCTACTTTCTACAGACCTGGAGGGGTCTTCTCTGTGTACTCTGAGTTTACTTAATCTTACATTTTGTGGGTATATACACACATTGTGTGGTGTCAGTCTCTGTTGTGTCCAACTCTTTGTGACCCTATGGACTGTAGCCCGCCGGGCTCCTCTGTCCATGGGGTTCTCCAGGCAAGAATACCGGAGTGTGTTGTCATTTCCTTCTCCAGGGATCTGCCTGACCCAGGGATCAAACCCGGCTTTGCCGCATTGCAGGAAATTCCCTCTTTACCACTGAGCCACCAAGGAAACCCAGTGACTAACACACACACAACACACTGTGTGTGGAGCCCGT
>NW_011405004.1:0-1183 GCF_000754665.1 Bison bison bison | reverse complement strand
CTGCAGTGTCCAGGGGCTTAGGCTTAAAAATATTAGAGATCTAGATTTTATCAGATCCATAAACAAAATTTTAAAAAGCAGTCATAATATAAAATAGCAATTCCCAGTTTTATTTATCCCAGATTTATAGATAAATCTTCTTCAAGATTTATCTTCTTCAGAAGTTAACTCAATTCAGTTTGCTTCATTCTTAGAAGCCTCATCAAAATTCTCCCCAAGATCTGGAACTTCATCATCATCCTCCTCTCCAGTGGCAAGTGGTGCTTTTCCATCCACAGATTGTTTGGGCAGAGCTTCAGCCAGTCTCCTTAAACTGGTCAGACTGTCGACACCAAGCTGGTTTAAGATGCTGGGGAGCATCATAAAATAAATTTTTGGAGTTGATTCTATATATGCATGCAATACCATCACAATAACAAAAAAGAAACAGGAAACGAAACTAAACTAGTACAAAGTTTTTATATTTTAATGGAAGTAAATATGTATCCATTTGAAGGATGTTGTGATAAATTAAATGTATATTATAAGCCTCAGAGCAATTATTAAAAACAATGTTAATAAGAACAAATAAAAATTTAATAGAGGAATTAAAATTATAATAAAATATTTTTACACAAAAGAAAGTAGTAAGGAAGGAACAGAGGAACAAAGTTATGATATAAAATAAATATTAAAATGGCAAAAAATCAATCATATCAATAATTACTGTTTATGGTTTAAATAACATAGTACAAAAGACAAGTATTGTTAGACTAGATTAAAAAAGAAACCTCCAACCACATATTCTCTGAGAGATTCATATTAAAAGCAAACACACCAGGATTGAAAGTTACAGAATGCAAACACAAATCAAAGGAAAGAGGACCAATTATATTTATATCAGAAAATATAGGTTTTATAACAAGAAATATTAGTACAGATAAAGATGGAGATTTTCATGATTAACCAAAAGTCGATACAGCAGGAAGATGTAACAATTATAAACATGCTCAGTGCCTAAGCTTCAAAATACATGAAATAAAAACTTAGAAAATTAAAAGAAAAATTAAAGAAATAGACATTTATAGATGAAGATATCAATACTCTTTCTTAGTAACTGATGGAAAACATAGTTAGAAAATCAGTAAGAATATAGAAGACTTGAAAACAGTATCAACCTGTATGACCTAACTGGCAGATGTAG
>NW_011405003.1:0-1155 GCF_000754665.1 Bison bison bison | reverse complement strand
GGGATTAAACTTGGGCTCCAGCAGTGAAAGTGCCAAATCCTAACCACTGGGATGCCAGGGAATTCCCAAACTCACCATTTTCAACACTTCACTGAGTGTTTTCTGGGGAAATACTCTGCAACTACTCTGATATGCTATCCCCCATCAAACTTCCACCCACGCAGTGTAATATCCATTGATGAATACTGTACGAATCAATTCTACTGTAATAATTGCCAAGAGGCATTCTACTTCCGTTATTCCATCTACATTTGTTAGTTGGTGTTCTGTAGTGAAGTGCAGTTTTCTCTTCTCCTTACATTCGGTTACATTAGTGTTTATTATATCAGTATGGATTCTCATTTCAGTCAATGAGTTGTAAATCCGTTACTATTATTATTTATTTTGATGCTTAAATTTGTCCCAGATTTGGTCAGTGGACATTTATTTAAGATGGTTTCTATATTCTTCTCCCATATCTTCATCATTCCCTGAGCACTTTTTACTTCCCAGCACTACAAAATATTTGGATCTTATCTTGTACTCTCCCTGGATAAGGGGTGGGAACCCTTGGGAGGCCAGGCATTGGGAATATATGGCTGAGGTTATGCTGAGCCCAGTTGGTTCCAGATGGCAGCTGGATAACATGGCAGCAGTAGATTGAAGAGGCAGTGGTGCCCTAAAGAGGTGGTAGTGTCATGGGCAGTGGGTTCGTAGAGATTCCCATGGAGGCAGAGCAGGGTAGTGACTGGAGCCCCTGAGTTCCTAGCACGGTGGGGTGTGAAGTCATGAAGCACTACGTGCCCCACTCAGTTAGGCTGGTCTCGACAGGCTTGGACAATAACTACAAGGAGCCAGAGAGGAAAGGCAGGGGCCAGAGATCAGCTGGCGGCGGGCCATGCAGGTGGCAGATCAGCCCCAGGGCACCTAGCAGCAGCAGTGAGGCTGGGGAGCTCTATGCTCCTGGGCATCCTCCAACCTTGGCTCCAGCCTTCCTTGGACCCCCTTCCTGGAAACTCCAGTAGGACCTTTGCCCTGGCCCCTGGCAAAGGTTTACATGCTCAGTGAGGACCAGCAGTGGGTCAACCAGGGCGCTGGACATGTCCAGCGCCCTGGTTGACCCACTGCTGGTCCTCACTGAGCATGTAAACCTTTGCCCTGGCCCCTGGCAAAGGT
>NW_011405002.1:0-1127 GCF_000754665.1 Bison bison bison | reverse complement strand
TTTATAACTGTAATTGTTGCTAACGATTGCTCATCAATTCTTCATGATTTATATACAAGGAATCCTGAATGCAAAACCAGCCACAGCAGACAAGAAGTGATAACCAGGTACTTAGGGAATGTGTAAACAAATAAGAGAAGTAGTTGCTAGTACAATAATGAGCTTAGGTAATTGGAGAAATGGGGAATATCTCCTAAAAACCAGGCTTTGAAATAATTTGCAAGAAACTTCAAAATTATTTTAGAGAGGATCAGATGCACTTCCTAGAACCAGGAAGAAGAGAGATCAATTTGCAACTCCATCATTTTCCAGCTGGCTGATATTGAACCGTTCACTTAACCTCTTGAACCTGCGTCTCATCTCATAGAAAAGCACACTAATATCTACCACCAAGCCTGTCATGATGATGAAATCAGCCAATGCATGTAAATCACTTAGGAGAGGGTAGTTGTTCAGCAAGTATTATTTCCTTTCTTCCTCTCTGCAGTCTCCACTGATACTTTTCTGCATTCTTTAGAGAGATAAATTCTAAAATCTGTCAAATAAACTGCCTTTAAATGATATGCAACATAGGGTTCTAAGTCCAATTTTAAATAAGCAGTCAAATAAATTTAATTATGTTCCTTTATTGTCAGGCTTTGTAGAGCTTTAGTCATTGTATATTGTGATTTTTTTGAGGGACATGTGTTATAGAGAATCATAGGAGACAAGTTCAATGAAACATACTGTAGAAACTGCACATTAAGAGGGAAAAATTGGAATAAATCATTAGGACAAAGGAACTTAGGGGTATGTCTTTGTTGTTGCATAGTTGTATTTACTTTAACATAAATATTTAGCATTTAAAGAACTTTGTTCTGGTTGTACTTTCTTCTCTACAGAGTGTTGAAAGAATAAAATTGTAAACTGTACACAAAGAACTATGTAGAGTTAAAACTGCCACATAAGCTTGAGAATTAGAATTATACTGCTGCATCATTTGATCTGCCATTTGTTCCACCATGTGATAGGAATGGAGCTGATGGTTTCTAAAGAAAAAGTAAATGTAAAGAAAAAGTACACATCACTGGGCTCAGAGGCTACAAGGTGAGAGGTTGTGGACGAACAGACACAATTATCCCTGTGAA
>NW_011405001.1:0-1168 GCF_000754665.1 Bison bison bison | reverse complement strand
TGCCCTCCAGTTTTCTACTGCCTGTAACACAGATCGACATTGAGTGACTAGAGTTCTTAGCCAGTAGGGATGATAAACTGAGTTTGAGACTAGAAGCCAGGTCCCAAGGAAGGTGGAAAGGAAAAATAGGAGGAGCTCAGGTCACTTACGACTCTGAAGTGCCATCTAGGCTGTGGCCCACACACTTCCAGACTTATTTTACATGTGAAAAAGAGAAACCGGTAGGATTTAAGCCACTATCATTTGGCATTTTCAGTTATAGGCAACTGCATGTAATTCTAATCGATAATATCATGACATAATGTTAAATGCAAAAAGCAAGTTGGTAAGTAATACCAGGAGGATATAAATTCAAATGCTTACAGGTGATAGGCCAGAATGTAAAAAGGTGGATTAGTAGAGGCGTGAATAATAGGAACTGGAAAGGACCATGTTAAATTAGAAAGCCTGTGCAGCGTTGATAACATCATCAGCACAGAGGAATGGGTGTCCAGATTGTTCGTGTTAAATTTCCCTAATCTTTTGCCAACAAAATATTTTCCCTGACTGTGAGCCGCTAGTTTGTGACCATTGATTTGTAGTGGGATCCAATATTTGGAAAACTATGAGTGGAAAAGGGAGGATTAAGGGAGGGAGAAAGGAAGTAAGGATGAGCCCTGTGTATGTCTGTGTCATATGTGGTATAAACAGGAACTGTATAGAAAGTTGCACATGAAGCAATGGAGACCTAACAGATGAGATTGAAGGATGATTAAATTTTTCATTGTAACTTTTGGTATAACTCTTTATTTTCTGTCTAATTACAATGAATATACATTAATTTTCGTAATTTAAGAAAAATCTAATAAGGCAGGAGCAAAATTGCTGAGTTACCCAACTTGGAAATCCAATGCAAATATCAAAACATAGTCATAGAAAACTTTTAGGATGATTCAGCCTGAGCAAGTTCAATGTGTCTTAGGAGCAGATCACTACGTATTAACACCTAAAACTAAAAATACAAATTTGAGAGAGAAAACACAGACACATCGTAGGTTGCTGTGATTTTTGTTAGGTGTGGATGAATAGGAAGTCATGTAAACACATGCGCATGAGAAAAAAAAATGTTTCAGGAAATGGAACCTTGATTATTTCTTAAGTGAAAGATAAAAAGAAGTGCATTCTGAGT
>NW_011405000.1:0-1148 GCF_000754665.1 Bison bison bison | reverse complement strand
GCACACGAAATCTTCAGTCTTTTGTTGTGCCATGCAGGATCTTTTTACAGCATGTGAGCTCTTAGTTGCAGCATGCAGGATCTATTTCTCTGACCAGGGATTGAGCCCAGGCCCCCTGCATTGGGGAGTGCAGGTCTTACCCACAGGACTACCAGTGAAGTCCCAAATTTCTTAGTCTTGATTTACAAAAATAATCAAAGACAACTTTCAGTATTATTATTTTCTTCCCAGTAAGGAAGCTGTAAAATCATGAGGCAGTGAATAGGTATTATCTTCTGAAGAAGCAACAGAGCTAGGGAGACTTAATAAATAATTCATCATATCCCTCACCAAAATCTCTTTATTCCAACTGCAAACTTGAAACTGAAATGTTCAGGTCTTGAACTCTTAATATGCCTCTTAATACCCTTCCTTCTTCTTTGAAGTCAGCATACATTTACAGCCTATTTATTACTTCAGAATCAACCTTAAATGTGTTCCTTTTGGATGTTTCAAAGGAACATTTTGCAAGCAGTTTGAAATTTTAGCTGCCATTCTTTCATGTATCCATTCATCCATTCAGTGGACATTGAGCAGCTATTATGTACCAGGCGCTGATGTGGACAATATGTGAGTATCATAGGATATAGAAAATAGAGAAATAAACCTCTCAACTCAGGGCGCAGTGTGGGAGAGAATGTCCCAGGTATAAAGGCTGACACTAGTCTCAAATGGAAACTAATGCAAGGGGGAGTAAGGACATTAAAAAATCACCTCCTCCCAATTTTGACCCAGAAATCTTAAGAAATACAGTCGAAGAAATAATCTTGTGCTGGAATATGTTACCTACAAAGATCATCATATTTTAGCACAACACTGGAAACAGACTGGTTAAATAAGTTAAGGACTGGCAAGATGCTGTTTAAATTATTTAAGTGCATCATGTAGTAGACTATTCTGAAGCCATTAAAACAGATGCCACAGAAATGTTTCTCATTTCATAGAAAGATGCATATGATACATTGTTAAGGGACAGTTGGAGGTTTCAGAAACAGACTCAGTTATATAGAAAGTACTAGTGGTTACCAGTGGGGAGAGGGAAGGGGGAAAGGCAAGACAGGAGTAAGGGTTTAAGAACTACAAACTACTACTGTGTGTAAAATTAATGA
>NW_011404999.1:0-1145 GCF_000754665.1 Bison bison bison | reverse complement strand
ATACACACACACGAGACCCAACAATACACGCTCCTGGAGGGGCTTATACACACACACACACAGAGTCAACACCTCCTGGGTACCTCTGTTCCACCAGAGACTTAACAGTAAAATCAACACCAAAATCACGTTTTCCTAGGGATGTTAATCAGAGAATCATGTCTGTGTCCTCCGGAGAAAAGACCTCAGAGAGGCTTAAAATCACTTAGAGGTTTTCGTCTTTTAAAAAAATAGACAGACTTTAGGTTAATGTTTCACTTCTCAATGAAGATGAGCGTAAACCAAACTCATCTTTGACTCTGGACTTTGCTTCACTGTCAGCTAGGGAGTATCTGAAGATGAATCCAGGAGCCGAGAGGACTGGGGACATTACTTAGTCACATCCATAGTAAACACTATTATCCATCAATCCCTCCAAAGCAAATATGACAAATCTGAAGTAGGGCTTTCAGGTAAATATGTTCAGTAACATGAGACGTGCTAGTCATCTCCAGCACTGAGAAAGACCCTTTGCTTTTTAGAACAAATTCATGGCAGGGTGAAATCCTAAGTGAGAGGAGAAGAAAGCTTAACTAACATGAAATAAGACCTCCTTGACCTGGAGGAAAGGTGTGTACACAGCCAGCCTGCCCCAGTCTATGAAACTTCACTAGAAATGGAATCAGTGGAGAAACCTGATTTACCAAAACTCTTCCATAGACAATGCTGTTCAATTAAAACAATTTCTGCTTACATCACCCCTAAAAGTTTTGAATGCCAAATGCCCTCCCATACAATTTTAAGCTGACATCTAACATTTCATCATAAATTAAAATAGCTGCAAAATGTATTTTCTAGCATACTGTGAATATTGACATTTTAAAAGTAAATTCTAAGGTCACTCTTTTAAAGATATCCAAGAAATGCTTAACATTATAGTGATGTGATATCCACCACCATCCATTCAAGAGACACAAATATACTCCTAATGATAAGTAAAAATTTTGTTTTTCCTTTTCTCCTTTCTTGAAGTACTATTTTCTTTCTACTTCTTCCAAAGAATCTTACCCTGATCAAATATTTTTTTGCTTGAAAGTCTTTATCAATCACTTTTTAATACTTTGCTGTAATAATTTTATGCACAAAATGGAAACTTAAGAAGACTT
>NW_011404998.1:0-1404 GCF_000754665.1 Bison bison bison | reverse complement strand
TGAAGGAGCCTGGTAGGCTGCAGTCCATGGGGTTGCTAAGAGTCGGACACGACTGAGCGACTTCACTTTTTGCATTGGAGAAGGAAATGGCAACCCAGGAGAATCCCAGGGACAGGGGAGCCTGGTGGGCTGCCGTCTATGGGGTTGTCCAGAGTCAGACACAACTGAAGCCACTTAGCAGCAAGTGTAAAATACAGAGATATTAAAACTTGCAAAAAAAAAAACATTGGAGAAAAATATGGTTTGTATTTGTCAGTAAATTTTTACTTTTTAGGCCATGTCACACAGCTGGTGGGATCTAAGTCCCCTGACCAGGGTCCACACCAGTGTCCTCTGCAGTGGAAATGTGGAGTCCTAACCACTGTGAGCCAGGCTATCTGTCAATAAGCTTTTAGCTACCACACTAAAAGCCTGATTCATGAAAGAAAAAGTAACTTGGACTTTATTAAAATAAAGCCACTGTTCTACAAAATACACTGTTAGAACAGGAAAAGACAAGCTACATACTGGAAATGATTTGTCCTGACAAAATCCTGCATGTGCTTGTTTTTAGTAACCTTATTGATAATCACAAAAATCTGGAATTAACCAAGATGTCCTTCAATAAATGAATGGATAAACTTTCATAACACATCTCTGATAAAGAATGCATTCTCACAGTATACAAATAACTCTTATAACTCAACAAAATATGATGAACAGGCCATTAAGAAATGGATACAAGATCTTACCAGACAGTTCACCAAAGGAAGTATGTAGATGGCATGTAGATATTTTAAAAAATGTTTAACATCATTTCTTACCAGGGAATTGCAAATTGACACAGGAATGAAACCCTACTACACACTTATTAGAATGCTTAAAATCCAAAAATAGACAATACTAATCTCTGCCAAGGACAAAGAACATCAGAACCAATCATTTGGTACTGGTGGAAATTTAAAATGATACAGGACTTTGAAACACAGTATGGAAGTTTCTTCTCAAGCAAATCAAAGTTTTACCACATAATCTAACAGTCATTCCCCTACATTCTTACTAAATTGGTTTCAAAAGTTATGTCCTTGCAAATTCCTGCATGTGAATAATAATAGTAACTTTATTCATAATCACAAAAATCTGGAATTAACCAATATGTCCTTCAATAAATGCATGGATAAATTTTAATATGTCAGCTCAATGGACTGCTCTTCAGAGATAAAAATAATGATTTGTCAGTCTGTGTGAAAACATGAATCTAAATTCTAAGTGAAAGAAACTAGGCTACATTTTGCATGATTCCAATTATATGACATTTGGAAAAGTAAAACTACATGGATTATAAAGAGATCAGCTGTTGTCTGGTGTTTGGAGATGCGGCTGAATATGTGAAGTACTTTGAATATTTTAGGAGGTTGAAATTAT
>NW_011404997.1:0-1362 GCF_000754665.1 Bison bison bison | reverse complement strand
ATTTTCCAGGCAAGAGTACTGGAGTGGGTTGCTATTTCCTTCTCCAGGGAATCTTCCTGACCCAGGGATCAAACCCAGGTCTTCTGCATTGCAGGCAGATGCTTTACCCTCTGAGCCACCAGGGAAGCCCAGTATTGGTAGTGCAATATTGATTTAAAGTATTCGTAGTTACAGCAGGTAATGTGTGATGTCCTCCATCTGAAAGAAAAGCTTTAAATTTGATCACTTTAATAGATAAACAACAAGGACCTACTATATAACACAAACTATATTCAATATCTTATAATAACCTATAATGGAAAAGAGTCTGAAAAAGGAGATATATATATATATAAACTGAATCACTTTGCTGCATACCTAATGCTGAAACTAATGCATTGTAAATCAACTATACTTTTTTAAAAATTGCCACTTTAAATATAATATTTGTTGGAAATTTATTGAAGAAAGCCTTTATCACTTAAGGAAGATTCTATTTTTCCTTAGTTATTGAGGAAACTTTTTTTAAAAATCATAAATGAATGTTCGGTTTTATCAGATGCATTTATTACATCAGTGGGATGATATATAGTTTTTTTCACATAAACTATTAATATAGTGAATTTCATATGTTTCCTAATGTTAAACCATTGACTATTCTTGGGGTAAATCCTGCTTAGACTGTTGTCCTTTGTATATTTTGCATCTTCATTATTCAATGACATTATCATATAATCTTTATGTAAATTTGAATCTATATCAAATGTGTATAATTTTTAAACTGAAATAAATTGAGCCTTATAAAGTTACTTACCTTCTTTATTTCCAGCAGTGCTTCTTGTTTGAAAGTTTGTTTTGTTATATATTTAGCAATATAACCTCACTGGCTTCATTTTTAAAAGTGTTTATATGACATTGCTCTTTATGCTTTTTTGTTTCAGATGTTATCACCTGAATTAATCTAACAACCATATCTTTTAACCAAAGCTCTAGTCTTATTACAGTTAATAAATTAACCACATATTTGCACTTCAGCAAAACATCTCACATTGTGCTTTTTAATTGTGCTCCAGAATTTGTATTTCTTTTCTCTTGTAAGCTTTGAGGCTATAAGCATCTGAAGGCCCTATTTTTCATTCTCATTCAGCTTAGCATATTTTCTATTTCCATTCTTTTTCTTCTTTAACTCACATTTTAATATTAAGTAATGGATTTCTTTTTTTCAAAATGTGTATATCTTTTTTTTTTCCTTCAAAATGTGTATATCTTATGGTTATATTTTTGCTTTTGATACCTAGCTTATCTTCAGTTCACTTCAGTTCAGTCGCTCAGTTGTGTCTGACTCTTTGTGACCCCATGAATCGCAGCACACCAGGCCTCCCT
>NW_011404996.1:0-1239 GCF_000754665.1 Bison bison bison | reverse complement strand
TAGATGTTTTTCTGGAACTCTCTTGCTTTTTCTATGATCCAACAGATGTTGGCAATTTGAACTCTGGTTCCTTTGCCCTTTCTAAAACCAGTTTGAACATCTGGAAGTTCGTGGTTCACATACTGTTGAAGCCTGTCTTGGAGAATTTTGAGCATTGCTTTGCTTTTTTAACACACTGAATTTTGTCATAGCTTTCCACACAAGAAGCAGTTGTCTTTTACTTTCATTACTTCAGTCACCATCTGCAGTTATTTTAGAGCCTGAGAAGAGGAAATCTGTCACTGCTTCCAACTTTTCACCTTCTATTTACCATGACGTGATGGGACCAGAAGTCATGATCCTAGTTTTTGTTTGTTTTTTAATATTGACTTTTAAGCCAGATTTTTCACTCTCTTCCTTCACGCTCATAAAGAGGGTCTTTAGCCCCTCTTCAACTTCTGCCTTTGTAGTGGTATCATCTGCATACCTTGTTGTTTCCCCCAGCAATCTTGATTTCAGCTAATAACTTATCCAGCCCAGCATTTCATATGATATGTTCTGTGTATAAGTTAAATAAACAGGGTGACAATAAACAGCCTTGTCGTACTGCTTTCTCAATCCTGAACCAGTAAGTTGTTCCTTACAGTGTTCTAACTGTTGCCTCTTGATCCACATACTGGTTTCTCAAGAGACAGGTAAGACCCCATCTCTTTAAGAATTTTTCACAATTTATGTGGATTGTACTTGATTAAGTTGAAGGAAGAGAGTGAAAAACTCGGCTTAAATGTCAGCATTAAAAACAAAACAAAACTAAGATGAAGGCTTCTAGTTCACACAGTCAAAAGCTTTGACATAGTCAATGAAAAGAGGTAGGTGGTTTTCAGGAATTCTCTTGCTTTCTCTATGATTCATTAAATGTTGGCAATTTTATCTCTGGTTCCTCTGCCTTTTCTAAACACAGTTTGAAGATCTGGAATTTCTTGGTTCTTGAAATGCTGAAGCCTAACTTGGAGGATTTTGAGCATAACTGAAGTAGCATGGGAGATGAGTGCAAGTGTTCAATGATTTGAACATTCTTTAGTACTGCCCTTATTGGGAATTGGGATCAGGATTGGCCTTTTTCAGTCCTGTTGCCACTGCCTAGTTTTCCAAATTTGCTGACATATTGAGGGCAACACTTTAATAGCATCATCTTTTAGGATTTTAAATAGCTCTGTTGGAATTCCACCACCTCCTCCAGCTTCACTGGCAGCAGTGCTT
>NW_011404995.1:0-1140 GCF_000754665.1 Bison bison bison | reverse complement strand
TTTTATCTTTACACCTGTTAATATAATTGCAGTTTCTTTTCTTTTTCTGAAACCAGGAAGGTTCCTCTATCGTATCTTGCAAGAAAGAGGTGAAGTCTTCTTTTGGCTTAATTTCTTCTTGTAATGCTTCCTCTTTGCCATATAATCATTTTCAAAGAAGTTCAACTGTGCTTTTTTAATGCAGATTTAAATCAAGAAATAGAGACCAAATGCTTGTTTTTTATTTCACACATTTGAAGATTGAAAGGTAAGCGTATTTTTAGCTGGACTCACCTCCCTAAATTCTTAGTCTTCTTACATTTTAGGGAATGGAAAAGAAACTTGTGTTGGCATTCTACTTGGTGTCATTTGGATCCTCGATTTTCTGGCTTCAGTTTACATGTTAAGCATTTGACATAGTGAGGCCAAGACCATTATAAATATACCCCTGGCTTCTGAAATACTTGGAGCATTATGCTCATAATGCAAGAAAGCTTAAAACATTGCCTTCATTATAATTAGAGCCTCTATAACAATCCTACAGACGTACTGTTTATATCTGGATTTATTTTTCTCAATTTTATTTTGTAGATGGCTTTAAAAAATGGTTAAAATGAAATCAAGATGTGTGGATGCCAGAAAGATGTGTAGGCCATGAAAAATATGATGACTTCAAGAGTTGATTTTGTCCCTACATCATTCAGGCTTACCACTTACCCTATTCACACACATTGGAGACCTGCCATCTTTCTACTTTGCAGTAGGAAGAACTGGCCCAGAAGCTTCCTCTTTATATATTTATGTGGGTGGGAAAGGAAATCTTCTGGAAAATTTACTTTGGTAAAATTATTGTCATTTCTGTGCAACTGAATCTCAGTGCCCATAGAAAAGTTTAAATTATTTTCTAAATCGATTTATTTTAAACTTAATTAAGCTAATAATTTGACTATCCATGTGGACAGACTCAGTAACAAATACTCAGGTAGAAAAGGTTGTATTTACGATGGAGGTAAGAATTACATTTGTCCTGAAGGGTGCTATTTACAAACAGAAGGAACTCTTTGCATGACTTTAATCACAAATTAAGACATAATTTTTAGGGAAAATAATTGAAAATTATTTTCCCTAAAAATTATGTCTTAATTTGTGTTTAAAGTCATG
>NW_011404994.1:0-1147 GCF_000754665.1 Bison bison bison | reverse complement strand
TTTTTTTTTTTTTTACTATCCAAATAAATTGCCTCCACTGTTCCAATTCACTAAATGCCTATTTGATTCTATTCCATGTAATCTGTATATTACAATTCTAACAATGAGTAAGAACACCGAATACTGGCACTTGATATGTCAATAATAGTGATGTTACTTACTAACCTACTTTTTCAAACATCCATCCTTCTCATAGTCTTGTCATACATTAAACAAAAAATGAATTTTAAATTATTGCTCACAATAAACTTCTGCATTGGATATTTTAAAGCAATTTTATGTGGACAATTTGAAAATGTTTTAGTAAAATCAGTTTTCATCCCTAAGAGCCCATGTGTAGCACATGTTGTAAGAAAAGTATAATATTTACCAAAAACAACAGTTAATGTTTATTGAGGGTACCAAGCATGTGCTAAATGCCTTATATATAATTTTATAATATAGTAAAAGAGTTAACATATGTAAAGCACTAAAGACAGTGCCTATAATGTAGAAAGTACCATAGAGATGTATATAATGTTATTTTCCTTATTATTATTATATGTAGGAATATATTAATCCTAATGGCTGATTAGTATTTACCACTGTTGCATTATAAACATAAACTAATTTCACCCAGGCCATATGACATGGGTGAAACATTGTGGAGAACCAAGCAATGTGATTCAAGGAACCCCTCTTTCAAAAATGACAGTAAGCTACTATTTAAGTTGGTTTTTCCTTCTAAATGAAATGAGTATTAAACATATGAGAACGGTTTAAACTCACCAATGTGAATATTTTTAAAAAGGTTCTATATTCAAGTTGGCATATTGGCAATGATTAAAGACAAGATGTCCCATTGAGTAGAGGTCAGTTCAGCAAAAGTCTCATTCTTAACAGTGCAAGGATGAGAAGATCTCATCTTTCTGTAGGGTAATTTGCAATAGATATAAAAGATCCAACATGGACCTAGCCTTTGATTTGGTTGTTACTGTTAAGTCAATAAGTCATGTCCAACTCTTTGTGATCCCATGTACTGTAGACCACCAGGCTCCTCTGTCCATGGTATTTCCAGGCAAGAATACTGCTGGAGTGGGTAGCCATTTCCTTCTCCAGGGGATCTTTCCAATCCAGGGATCCAACCTGGGTCTCCTGCATTGCAGGC
>NW_011404993.1:0-1115 GCF_000754665.1 Bison bison bison | reverse complement strand
GAGGTTTCACAGGCGCAGAGTAAGATTATGGCCTGGGCTTTCCAGGTGCTGGCGAGGCTCCTGACACATGTTCATGCGTGTCCAGGCTGCTGATAGGGTGGTGTGAGGGGAGCCGGCCCCACTCTGTATCCAGGGTGCTGTGGCTGCCCGCTATTTAACGTCAGGTATTGCTTAATAGGTCTGAGATCATCTGTCTTTGCTCAGTTTTTTTATGGATGGAACTTTCCCAGAATTCACACAGTACATGGAATGATTTCCACTGATTTCTTACAGCAGGATATCCTGAGGCAGAAAGGTACCAGTTTCATTAAAAGCATGGGAAAGGAAAAAGACTGAGAAACTGGAGCTCCTCTTGTTTCTTCAGTCACTTCCAACACCATTTAAAGTGGTTATACATTGTCTCCCACTATGATCTGCTTCTGTATCATCATCACCGCTGATACTAATTGTTAGTATTACTAATACTTACTGCCCTTTATTAAGTGTCTGCTGTATGCCAGTGCATGTTTACCGTGCCGGTGTGTTTACCATGCACATCTCCATCGATCCACCCACAAACTCTACTGAGATACTGTACTTGTCTGTGTCATAAAGGGGAAACAGGATAAGAAACTTAGCTCAAGCTCACAGAGTGGGAGGGTGAGCTGAGATTCAAACCCTTCCAGTTGATGAAACCAGAATAGGCTTTTTCCTGATCTGCCCCTGGCTCCCTTGGGGGCAGTTACTGTGAACCCCACCAGCCCACTCCTCTCCAGCCAAAGTGGATGCTTAAGGACCTGCTGTTTGTTAGATGGCCAGTTTGAACCTCTGGAACTGTCCTTACTGGGCAGCTCTCAGCTCACTAGGCCACCGCCTGCCCTCAAACATTCCCTCCCTCTCAGGCTGTGCCGAGAGACCGAGAGACTGAAAGAGAAGAGCTGTCCCTGACTCAGGACCTCAGAGGCCAGCTGGCTAGGGAGGCACAGCCTTGGAGACCAAGGCCTAGATTTTGGTTGATGGATCTCTTAACCCTCTGGAGCCTCATCTCTCCCAGTTATAAAGCAGAGGCAATTCTTGTTTCACTTTTTTTTGTTTTTGGAGAGTGTGAGATGAAGTACTTCATATTAAAGATGTTT
>NW_011404992.1:0-1158 GCF_000754665.1 Bison bison bison | reverse complement strand
AGGGGTGGATTATAGAGATGGAGGAGGGGAAGGTATAAACTTCTGGGTGTAAGGCTCAAGTGGGTGCAGGGCAGGAGATGCTAACTGAGAAGGGGAGGACCAGAAGGACCCTGCATTCTGTGGCTTTGTAGGGTCTGGGAGCGCTGTTTATTTTTTCAGAGGGACTCTAAACACGTATTCTTGCCACTTCCTCTTGGTCCCAGTTTTGCCCTGGTATCCATAAGAATAAAATGTATCCCTTTTTATAGAGCATCTCTGCAGATGCTTGGTGGCAGTTTCTGTGTTTCTCCTCCTTTCCTCCCCAGTACATTCACTGATCATACATTCTGGTGTCCATCCAACACATATTTAGTTACTGAACGCTCTTTACAAGCCTTTTTCCAGGGACTCTGCTAGGTGCTGGGGGTATTGGAAATGAAGAATGGGTCTGTGTTTAATGAGAGGACTGGCATGCAGACAGCTGATGACACCACAACCTCCCAAATGATCTGGGAGAGAGAGGCACAGGGGATTCAGCTGAGGTCTGTGGTTGGAGGAGGACAATAAGGAGACTTCTCTGAGGTAGGTGATGCCTTATCTGTGTCTTCAAAGCTAGCCGGGGCACTCCATCTGTCCTTCTGTGACCCATGGGACCTATTGACAGTGCCTGCAGGGCTGGTCTCAGGGCCCTAACCAGTAGTGTGCTTGAGACAACGGTGTGCATCTCTTCCCAGTTCTCTGCTCAGTGACATCATGTTGGTAGTTTGAAATCAGTCACAGTGGGAGTATTTATACCACTGCAATCTGCAAATGCTGTAAGTCAGGCACCCTTGCCGCATTGCCACCAGCCCTGGTTGTCAAACATTTCCTAGCATGTAGCTGGTCCTCCGATACTCCACACATTGTAGAAACTAACATGGGTGAGGAAGAGACTCAGCTCAGTTTCTGGTTCTACCGTGTGGATGGTAGGATGGATTTACCCAGGCTCCTGGGTAAATACTCCCTGTGGACCCTCAGAGTGACCCCTGACCTCCATTGGGTCTCTCAATAGAAGCCCAAGCAAGTCTCTAGGAGTGGTGGGGTGTGCCACTGTGTTGAGAACCAAGAAGCTGGTTTCTGATTGTGGGTCTCCTAAGGGTGGTGAGGCTAAAAAGGCAGAGATTGCTGCTCACACAGCTT
>NW_011404991.1:0-1156 GCF_000754665.1 Bison bison bison | reverse complement strand
TCCATGGCACTGCCCATCCCAAACCTCCTTTCTTCTCAAAGCCTGGTATCCACCCTACCCTGAACTCTCTCCCCTGGAACCACTCTCTCTCCCTTGCTCTCTAGCACAGGCCCCACCCCTTCACCCTTCCCTGTGCCCTTCTCCAGAAGCTTTCCAGCTCTCCAGTCTCTTCTCTCTCCTTCCAGAGTTACTCTGAATTCACCCACTTAGTAGTTACCTTTATGCTTAGCTGTGGGTTTGGCCAAAAGCCACATCCTTCTGCTTCCCTTTGTGGGGGTTGTCATCTGCTCACTGACCTTTCCATTTCAGGGGGAAGAAAGCCTAAAAATCCCCACCCGAACCCTGCTCTTGCAAAACAGAGACACCAGAGCTCTTTGCAGTACACTGTGTCTGGAAAAATCTGAGCGGCCCCCACACAAGGCCAGCGTTCCAAACTGGGGAAAACAATTTCCATCCTCTGAGCCACAAACCACCCCCGGTGCACCCACCACACACGGCACACAGAGGCCAGAGCCAAGGGCATGGCCCGGCCCGGGACACGGTCCGCCTCGGCCTGGTGGAAGCAGAGAAGAGCGAAGTGGAGAAAGGCGGAAATTGAGGATGACGGAGCCAGGTAGGGTGGAGCAAGAGGGAAACAGAGAAACACAGTGGGAGCCAGACTTGCAAATATCAGAAAATGGGGCCACAGCTGCTGGTCTCGACTCCCTCTGCCTCCACTCCCACTCCTATGCTACTCTGGCTCCTTAATGCGGACTAGCCCACATTAGAATAAATCCTGGAGGAGTTCCCTTCTTCGCTAGGAGGTGGGTCACTCCATATGTGTCTGCTAGGTGCTGCAAAGCTATTTTCCAGGGTATCTCTGATGGGCCAAAGCTTCCTGTTTTAGGCTTCCTGCTTATAGATGGACCCCCAAAGGAAGAAACACGATGCACAGAAATATGCTCTTGTTCTGTTATTAGTCTAGAGGCTAATTCTAAATATAAAGACTTGAGTTCTACCTTCTAGAATATTCCGTGGGGTCCTCCTCCCTGACGTGTGCCTGCAACCACTCATCACGTTGCAGTTTGCCCCTCCCCGACCTGATCACCTGTGCCGCTCGTGGAATCACTGCTCAGCTTTATGTTAACGCCTCCACCTGCTTTTGCTTATAGGAAAC
>NW_011404990.1:0-1159 GCF_000754665.1 Bison bison bison | reverse complement strand
TGGCTTTAGGTGGTCTCCATTGACTCCCGACTGGAAGCAACATTAATGTCTTCCTCATTTTCCCTCCTTTCTCTCCATTAAAAACAAACAAAACAAACAAACAAATAAAATATCAGTGTGAGGGATTAAAAAAATATTGGCTTAAAGGAAACACGATACTTGTATCTCTGAGGTAAAATAATGTCCAATCATGTTTTAACCATCTCAATATGCTACAGGGTCCACATGGGCACACTGAATTACCACAGCGAATAAGAAGAGTAAAAAGTTGGTTTAGAGGGCAGTTGCGTTAAGAGTGTGGTGATAAGAACTCTAGATTAGAATGCAGGGTCAGCCTAGGACCCTTAATAACATTGTTTAATTGTTGGCATACAGCAGGAAACATATTTCCTCTCTCCATGCTTCACATTACACTTTATGAAAACAAAAAGGTAATTGTATTGCAGTGAGTTGTGGTGAACTTTCCAGTTCAAATATTTGAAGATGTCTATGGAAATTAAGCATGTTGTTATACTACCAGTTAATTATCCAGTGGAATTAGGTATTAGCCAGTGCTCTTTAAGCCAAGATAAATGTTAACAGTCTAGTACTCATTCTACATGTTGTCCCTTCATTCATTTACTCAATCAATCATTCATTCATTCAGTAAATATTTATTGAAGACTTAACAATTATCAGGTACTCCGTAGCTGTTGAGGTGGTATCAATTTACAGTATAAGACATTCTATCCATGGAGAAGAATTCATGAACAGTATACACGATAGTAACTAAATTATATAGCATGTAAGAAAGGATTAAATGCTAATAAAAACAAAGCAGACTCTGGAAGATATGGCACTGGGGGTGGTAAAGGTCAGACTTATTTGAGCAAAGACTTAAAGATGGAGTTACTCATGACCACAGCAGGAGGATGCAGACTCTAGGCAGAGGAAGGAGCTGTTGCAAAGATCCTAAAGGGAGAGCACGGCGACTGTCTAGAAGTATCTAACCACAGGTTTCTAGACAGTTAGCAAGCAAAATTATTTTCTTAGGGGTAGTGATAGACTTGCACACAATAGTGATATACTTGACAGACTGCAAAAAGAATTAAGCAATATCATTTTCTTGATAACTAAGACTGAGATAACTTAAGGAAAAACTACCTTTAGGTTTTTTTTT
>NW_011404989.1:0-1426 GCF_000754665.1 Bison bison bison | reverse complement strand
GCTCCTGTTTTCCAGGAGCCTGAAGTTCATCCTAACATAACACACACAGATCTCTGATGATCTGCCAGCCTCTGGGCAGAGGCATGGGGCCTTAAAAAAACAAAGTATTTTTCTGAGCTCAAGGAACTTATATTCTAGCTAGAGAGACAGACACAAGCCAGTAATTCACTCCTTGGTGAAATTATCAGTCCATCACCTATCTCAGCATGCACCGTGAACCTCTGTCATGGCCCATCCGATCGCCCAGCACCCCAGCACCCCTGCCAGCACATGAGCACCTTGAAGGCAGGACCAGTCTTCTCTCTTTGAATTCTCAGTGTCTCATACAGCTAAGCATACTTGTAGTGTAAGTGCTACGTGAACGGCTTCTAAACTGCTTACAAAACTGAAATACATGCTAAATAGAGATGCAGGCACAGCCTCCTGGCTTTGTTGCAGAGGAAGGGCTGGTTATTTCTAAATGATGAGGCTCAGATAAGGCACCAGGAAGAAGGTGTGATTTCAGCTAAGCCCTACAGGATGCAGATGGAGAATGGCAAGAGGGACTTCTCAGGCTGAGGGGATAGCAGAGCCAAATCTCTACAGTCAAGAAAGAATATTGTTTATTTCAACCAACGTAAAACACCCGGAGGGGCTGGCACACAGTGCGTGGAGGGAGGATCTGGGCAGCAAGGAGCATGGGGCCAGGTCAAGAGGAGTCTTGAATACTATGCTAAGGAGTTTGATCTTTGTTCTGCATGCACAGAGATCCCTGAGAAATTTTGAGGATGGGAACAGTGTAAACTAAGCAGCATTTTAGGAAGATTATACGATGGCTGAATAAAAGGAGAATGCCTTGCTAGGAGTGCCCTCTCATTGGCCTTGGCCTCTTGGGAAGTGGGAGTAGCTGGGGAAAACTGGGGGGCGGTGTGGTAGGAGGGAAGCGGAGAAATCATTTAAGAAGCGATTGCAATGGTAGGAAACAGACGACAATAGTATGAATCAGCAGGGGCAGTGGGAAGAGAAAGAGGCAGAGTCAATGGCCAGTTGGCTGGGCATGTGAGGCCGAATTTTCTAGCTAGAGTGGCAGAAAGAAAACAAGAGAAGGGGCAAGCTCTGAGGATTTGGGGGGGGGAAAACTGCTCTGGGTTATGACCGGTATACTAGTTCCTTGGGCTTCCAGAATAACACCGAGAAGAGGAAGAATCTTAGATTTTTCTCAGTCCTGATGCATACTGATGGCAGGCTGTGGGTGCCTCCAGGCTGGGAAGACTCAAAGGAATCCATTTAGTTCCAAGTTTCTTTAGAATCTGTTTCTACTGTGGAAACATTTCACAGTCCCCTCCCAGTGTGAGCCACTACCAGCCTCCCCTCTCGCCCCGCCTACCACCATACGCAACCCATGTGACCTGACAAACAGGGAAGCGTTGCCAGGACAGCTAAGACA
>NW_011404988.1:0-1176 GCF_000754665.1 Bison bison bison | reverse complement strand
GTCTCAGGCTGCAGCTCAGCTGACATCACAGTGGATTCTGTGATGTCAGCTGAGCTGCAGCCTGAGACTGGTCCAGTCGAGGGCAGCCCGACCGTGATGTCACAGTGGATTCTGTGATGTCAGCTGAGCTGCAGCCTGAGACTGGTCCAGTCGAGGGCAGCCCCACCTCACACACATGCCCAGTGCCAACAGCAGTGGCCCATCCGGCCTCCACTCCTTTCTGGCTTTGCTGCTCAGGGCCATGGCTGAAAGTCAGACTGTGGCCTGGGAAACTCTCCTTCACCATCTCCCTATCCTTTCTATAAATGTTTATTACGCCTGCAGGTCTGTAAACAAATTGAGAACAGAACTCCCATCCCTTCTGGCTGTTCAGTGGACAGAAATAAGGTGCAGCAGTGTTTGCTGGCAGTCAAAACAGTGAGCACTCTCATCTAGACTTAGCCATTCCCCTCCCAGGTATATACCCAGGAGGAACACACGTGTTCTAAGAAACTACTATGAGCATGTTTATAGCAAAAGGATTTAATAGCAAAACACTGGAAACAGCCCAAATTTCCATCAACAGGATTAATACTGTAGGATAGGAAAAGGATACTGTGGGATATTCAATAGTGAGAAGTGGAGTTATACACATTATCACTGATCAGCTTCTCATGATTTTTAAAGACATCAAAGAATGGGATGTAATCTACTTACAGAACCATTCAGAAATAAGATCAATGTATTGCATAAGGGGTAGGTTTCATAAAACTGTACCAAAAGTGAGGGAATAGTAAATGCAAAATTCAGGACAGTTTTCTCTAGGGTGGACAGGCTAGATCAAGGAGGTGGGTCCAAGGCTGTCAGTGTTGCTGGGAACTGTTCTGTCTTAAGCAAGACAGTGGGTACACAGGTGTGTTTTTCACATTGTACTATCTCTGAAGTCGGATCACTACAATCACTGCGGCAGTTGTGAAATTATTGCCAATGCCTTTCCCTCATGTTTTCACTTTTATATATGCACAAAAGTGATCTGTCTGAAATGCCTGGTCTCTTCACATTGCATTTATTTAAGGTAAATTACAAGAAGTCTGGTTATTAGAAAAAGAAAGAATGATGTGCCTATTTTACAGATGAGAACACTGAGGCTCGGAGAAGGTAACCTGCTCCAGTCGCACAATAGGATCTTTGCAGAAC
>NW_011404987.1:0-1138 GCF_000754665.1 Bison bison bison | reverse complement strand
GTTTAAATGCTCTTTTGCTGAATTTGTGGGGGAGAAAGTGTTCTCCCCGTCCTACTCCTCCGCCATCTTGGCTCCTCCCCCCTGTTTGGGTTGTCTTTGATTTCTTTCGTCAGTGTTGGAGATGTCTGCATACAGACATCTGTTTCCTTGGGTAGGTTTATTCCTAAGTATTTTATTCTTTTTCTTGCAGGTGAATGGGATCCTTTCCTTAATTTCTCTTTCTGATATTTTGTTATTATTGTATAGGAATCCAAAGGATTTCTATGTATTAATTTTATATCCTGTGACTTTACTAAGTTCTCTGAATAGCTCTATTAATTTTCTGGTGCCATCTTTAGATTTTTCTGTGTATCATATCATGTTATCTGCAAACAGTGGGAGTCTTACTTCTTTTCCAATCTGGATTCCTTTTTATTTCTTTTTCTTCTCTCATTGTCATGGCTAAGACTTCCAAAACTATATTGAATAATAGTGGCAAGAGTGGTGCTCTTGTCTTGTTCCTGATCTTAGAGGAAATGCTTTCAATTTTTCACTGTTGAGAATAATGTTTGCTGTGGGTTTATGTATATGATCTTTATTATGTTGCAGTAGGCTTCTTCTATGCCCATTTTCTGCAGAATTTTTTTTTTATCATACATGGATGTTGAATTTGCTATCATCTTTATAATTATCAAAGAAACTCCTTGAAACACAAAGAATAGGGAAAAGATAAAGAAAATTATACTGTACTACTGTGCACCCCCACCAGTACTGAATATGTCTGGCTTGCTTAAAATGAACATTAAGGGCAATCTGGAAGAAGAAGATGGCAGTTTCCTGAGTCCCACCGCAGACATTTTGAGTCAGTCTGAGGGTGGACCTGGAGCAGCATCCAGATATGCTCAGAATATCATCTTGTCCACTTCTCAATAAATAAAAAGCAAGCAGTATTGAGGTACTAGGGATACAACGGGACGTATGAAAGGTAAATACAGAGAAACATGTTATTATTCCCCTCTCTACCAAAAATTATTTCCATTTATAGGCATGTACTCAACCTAAGCTTAATTTTAGCTATCACACAACCCCCAAAAGGAGTACTTGTTGTTCAGACATTAGGTCATGTCTGACTCTTTGAGACCCCATGAACTGCAGCATG
>NW_011404986.1:0-1179 GCF_000754665.1 Bison bison bison | reverse complement strand
TTTTACAGGAACTAGAGTCAGCTCTTGCCTAGAGCCAACCAACAGGGGGAAGGTTGGGACCCCCAACCCTAAAATTAGGCCTGCCCAGGCATCTCTTGACCAGTCCTTTTGACGTCAGAGGCTGAAAAGCTCTGGGCTCCCATCAGGCTATGCACCTCCATTTTGAATACACACATAACCCAGGTGCACCTGTGCAGAATTCCAACTACCTCCCTCACCTTTCCCCCTACCTCCAATCACCTTTCCCTGAGCCTAAGATCACACTGTTGATATCTCATAAATATCCCAACTCCCTCGCTTTCCAGGAGGCAGATCTGAGACTTATTCCTCGCCTGGTTGCCTTGTGAATAAACTGTTTCTCTGCTGCAAACCTCAGCGGCTCAGTACTTGGCTCGCTTCATGTCAGGAAAACAGACCTGGCTTGGTAACAGACAGAATACCTCCCATGTCTGGCCTAAAATCACTTTGTATAAAATAACACTTGGTCCAAGGAGCCTATTAATACACGTGCCAAAGATATCATATTTAACTTGGAATAATTTGGGCCCAAGCCAGAGGTTATAGGGAAAAATTCACATTTTCATTAACTGAAAACCCAGCCTCAGTGTGGTCTTATCAAACCAAATCCATGAGTCCGCAGCAATCCAAGACCCGGGCATTGATAATGGAACTAGAAATAAGGCAGGAACTCAGTTGGAATACAACACTGAGTAAGAACTGGGGCCTGTATGGAATGACTGCTGCAATTACATATGGCAAAGTGTTGAGAAGGAGCTGAAGGTCATTGAAACAAGGCACCTGGAAGCAAGCAACACAGCAGCAAGGCCCTGCAAGGGCTGTGGGCAAGGTCAGCCATGTGAAAAACAACAGGAAGTGGTGTCTGGGCTCCTTTGTATGAGGTAGGAACATGATGACTCAGCATTTCCTGTTGGGCGCCTACCACACCCTCTGCTAACTATGGGCTGTGCTCCTGCTCAGCCTCAGCCAACTGTCTTTCTGTTCAGGAACCTCTCACCTCTGGAGAATCCCAACTACAAAATTTTAAAGTGAACACTTTTTCTGTCACTGTGCCTCATTAAAATTTTTACATATCCCCATGGAAAAGAAATTCAAAAAAGCAAAATGGCTGTCTGAGGAGGCCTTACAAACAGCTGTGAAAAGAAGAGAAGTGAAAAGCAA
>NW_011404985.1:0-1158 GCF_000754665.1 Bison bison bison | reverse complement strand
TTCATCAGAGGGATAAAATTACAAATCTGACAATATAAATTTTGCCAATGATGTGAAACAAAAGGGCCTCTAGTACCTACTGGTGAGAATAAATTGAGTCTATGACACTACACATAAGGAGAGAGGCTATGGATTAAGATGTAAATTCAGAAGTTCAGTGTCAAGATGGTATTCAAAGTCAAGAGATCATCTTAAAAGAATAAACAGAAACAGACAGAAGCAAGGAGTTTTAGCCTCCTAAAACTTGGAGGCTACCAGTATGTAGAGAGGTTAAAAATTTGAGGAAGATCTATTAAAAGAGACTGAGAAAAGGAGAAACCAGGGAAAATTATGCCTCAGGAGTCAAGCAGAGAAAGTGTTTCATGACACTTTATCAACTGTGTAAAAGCTACTGGTGATTCAAGGAAGATGAGGATTGAAACTGACCTGGCTTATGAGCTGATGTAGGCTTACAAGATCACCGTTCTCAGGAGTTACTGCCTATTAATAAAGGATATTGGGAACCAGATTTTAATTATAGTAATACTAATTATTGTGTTATTACCATATAATATATAACATAAGGCTGTGACAGCCCCTATGTGCCAAGTGTCGTCCATACAACTGTGGAGGTGGATATAATTACCCAAAATCACAGATGAGAAAAGTCAGGTGCTGAAAGGTTAAGTGACTTACCTGAAGTCACCTAGCTAGAAAGTCTGAAACTGGGATTCTGTATCTAAAATATAAGGCAGGGTTGCCAATAGACCTAAAAGGCCAGATGTCTAACATCTGGGGTATTGTGAAGGAGACTGGGAGTCTCTCTCTTATTGACTGAAAGTACCATCAGCTGACACTTGGGCCCATTCACCCAGCTAGGATAACCCATCATCCTGGTTAGACATGGACAGAGGACTCTCCTGAGATGTAGGACTTGGGGTACTAAAACTGAAAACATATTGGTTCCCCTCCATCCAGTGAAACCTTCCCTATGCCTTTAGGGGAGAAAGCAGCCACAGTTACTTGGTGGAGGTTTGCATTCTGTGTGAGCTTCCCTGGGGTGGTCCCGGAGCCCCTGTAGAATTGTGAGCCAGTTCTCCCATCTCTCCTCACCCTCCCGCTAAGTGGGAGGGTGAGGAGAGATGGGAGAACTGGCACACAATTCTACAGGGGCTCCGG
>NW_011404984.1:0-1466 GCF_000754665.1 Bison bison bison | reverse complement strand
ATGGAAAAAATTTCACCTGTCAATCAACAGAAGAAAGCACAGGCATTGATGTTAAGAACTCAAGTAAATTAAGGAAAAGAGTTAGACACAACTGAACACAAAGAAAGTAAACTGGAAGACATATGTGAAGAAAATTAGCCAGAATTCATCTGAGAGGCTCAAGATTAAAGAGAGAAATAATTATGTACAAAAGGAAAATAAAGTTTCAAATGTACAATCAAATGACTTTCATATGAAGACACCAAAGAAAATGGTGAGGCAGTATTCAAAAAAAAAAAAAAACCTAGACTAAGATTTTTCAAGAATAAATAGAGACATGAATCCTTAGATAAAAAATTATAAGAAGCTCTGAACAGGGTCAAAATTATTATCACCTAGATGTGTTATGGTGAAGGTTAGAATTACAAAACCAAAAAGAAAGCAATTAACTTACCATGAACTTGTCAACAAAAGTAGAGTACAAAAAATGATAGAGGAAGTGGCTTCAAAATTGAGGAAAAAGAGGAAAAACTGTTTCTCAGAGAAACATTAACATGCTAAATTGCATTTTTAAAAGATGATATAAAGATGCATTAAAACAAAAAGTGCATTCAGTGAGTTCATTATTCAAACTCACTGACAAACTACTTAAGATCTTTGGGTCAGGGACTGCAATCATTATACAACATTCATTCTCATTTGTCTCACTTCCTCAGAGAATTATGTTTGTAACAGCATTTTACTGACTTCCTATCCTCAAATACTTGGTATCTCTCTTACCTGCCCTGGTAGATGTAAATGTTCTCTTCCTGTCTCTGCTGTACTTTCCTATTAGCGAAAGTTATTCTCCCATTGAATTTAGGATTCATCAATTAATTTGACTAAGGCAACAACAATAAAATATGTGGATTTGTGTCTGAAGAAGAGCAAAGCACTAAGTAATGCTTATAGGATGCTATAAGGTGACTGTATTTTGCTTTGATAAATATTTTCCTAGAATAACTTGGAGGGCAGAAAATGTACCTAATGTACCCATGGCTTTAGGAGAAGAGATTTTAAATGAGAAAGTGTATGAATTGATTACTATTGGCTGCATTTGATAATATACTACAAAGAAGAGATGAGGTCAGGAGAAAAAAATACCAGTATATTTTGTAACAGACATGAAAAAGAAGAGGAAGAAACAAAAATTTCATGACTTTTATGGCTAAAATGTAAATGTAAAGAGTTCAACAAATAAATTAGCCTCAAAGTCTTAAGAACAGAAATCCTTGTAATGATTGCATAGAATCATTTTTGAATTGCTGTATGAGCCACTAACATTTTTTTCCATCTAAATGGGATTTTTATTTCAATAATTTTGTCCTTGCTGCTGCTAAGTCACTTCAGTCGTGTCCGACTCTGTGCGACCCCATAGTCGGGAGCCCACCAGGCTTCCCCGTCCCTGGGATTCTCCAGGCAAGAACACTGGAGTGGGTTGCCATTTC
>NW_011404983.1:0-1364 GCF_000754665.1 Bison bison bison | reverse complement strand
GATTCTTTACCACTGAGCCACCTGGGAAGCCCATGAAATTTTTTATAATGTATCCATTTTAAATGATTGAGCAAAAAAGAGAAACGTGCTTTTCCCCACTATTTTCAGCCTCTCTTGGCAGATTGCAATCTCTGTGCTCTCTTAGCTTCCTCTCTCTACTGTCTGCACAGAGGAAGCAGTGTAAATCAGATGTCTGGTTGTAGCTGTGGCTCCTTTACTGCTTACACTTCTCCACAGCTCTTCTTGTGGTCCTTAATGCCTACTGAGAGGAGTGCTAACCTAGATTTCTTCTAGAATGCAGTGGTCACAGCTGTTAATGAGGAGTTCAGTAGTGTTTATGGCTCGAAGTCTTGGAATAAGGGGCTATAGCCCCTCTTTCAGGATCTACTAAGGGATTAAGCTTCTCTTCCAGTCTTAACTCCTATCTTGCTCTCATTTTAACTATCTTGACAAGGGAGGGGCTCTTCTGTCTTTGTAGCCTCAGTTTTAAATCAGCATGGTATCATCTTTGTAAAGCTATGCCTGAAGTTTGATAAATTAACTTTAAAGGTGACACCATGCATATCTGGTAGAAATATGGTTTTGTAGAAAATTGTATAATCCTCACTGTTAGACATGAAGAAAGGGATGAATATAGCTCTTTGCCAATAATCGTTGTAATAAAGAGCTTAGAGTGTGATCCTATTATTTGAATTTTCCTTGCCTTACTGTGCATTGTTTAGTACTACACTACAGAATATTATGAGAATACTGTAAGCTCCAACTCATGTTTGTACAAAGAGAGGCTTAGATCTTTGGAAGAAAATACATACATTAAGGTGAGGGAACTGTAATATCAAACACTCAGAATTGTTCAGTATTATATACTGTGTGAAAACTAGGACCTATTTTATTATTTTGTTTTGCTAACTATAGAAAAAAAAATTAAGTGGTGGATGTGACAAAAACATTAAAATATCACTTTGTCTTCCTAGTTATACTAAGAAGATCTTTCTATTATGTCTTCCTTTGTTCATTTATTGCTTTGTGGTCTTCTCAAAAAGAAAGATTTTGGCTAATGTACTCATATAATTTGGAAGATTTCTGTTTGTTCCAGAGGATATTGGAAAGACTCTATTCCTTTTTCCAGCATCTGACTTTAAAGATAAATTGTGTTTTTATAATAGTAACAATATTGTAGAATTTTTATAGTACTTCTGGAGAACAACAAAGAGGGGTGTTTATTAGCATCCCCGTGAAGCTTCTAGCAACTGTAATCATTCCCTATTTTGTAAAAAGAAACAAACTAGTTAGGTCAGATTTATCTCTAACAGCAGACTAAAATCCATTCTCATTTCTAAGTAGGTGGCCTCGTGCTGAGTCTG
>NW_011404982.1:0-1290 GCF_000754665.1 Bison bison bison | reverse complement strand
AATTGGATGGAAGACCTAAATAGAAGATGGAAGACCTAAATAGGAAGACCTAAATTTCTCTAAAGAAGACATACAGATGGCTAAGAGGCACATGAAAAGATACTCAACATCACTAACTATTGGAGAAATTCAAAACTACAATGAGGTTGTTACCTTACACTAGTCAGAACAGTCATTAATAAATCTGAAGAAAATATTTACAAAGCCACAAAGTCACTAAGCTCCTCACACAAATGGACATCACAGTATTTCCTTCTCCGGTTCATCTCAAAATGGTGAATGAATTTGTACATACACAGAGAAAATATTAAACACGGAACTCGTTTCCTTCCTGGCACTTATATCTACAGTCCAAATGTTCTTTTAGGCAGTTACACCTACTGCTCTTGGTCATGAAGCAAACCCCCATTTACCTGATGGGCGTCACTATGCTAATAGGTTTGCTTTTGTAATGAGAGGACAACTGCAGGCGGCAAAGTAGGTTATCAATCACCTGAACATTTAAAAATGCCATCTAGATTTTTATCCTTGCTATTTGATATGTCTAATTTTAAAAATAAGCTGTAAAGGACTAGAAAGCAACATAAAGACAAAAACATTTTGTAATAGTATTCTGATAGGGAAATGGGTTTACCTTTTTCATTTTAAAGTTTTCATCTAATATTCTTGCAATATTTTAAAAATATAAAACACAACAGGTCAAGAAGATGTAAATTTTTCGTTTCAAAAAAAATTTCCATATGACTTAAAGACATGTGTCATATATAACATTGTGTCAGTTTAATGCCTACAACAAAATGATTTGATACATGTATATGTTATAAAATAGCTACCACAATAAGTTTAGTTAACAAGACTCACCTCACATAGATAAAATTCTTCCTTCCTTTAAGATCTATTCTCTTAGTAACCTTCAAATACATTATGCATATTGTTACAGTCAGCATGCTGTACATTATATCCCCACAGCTTATTTATTTTTGAAAAAAATTAAACATGCCTAGGTATTTTCACCTGCAATCTAGGATTATCAATACTACTACTACCAAAAGATACTATGTCCAGCACAAAGTCTTGTATCCAATGGAATGGGAATACCACTTGATTTGGTCTTTTTTTTTTTTTAACTGGACTTGTTTATCTTTATAAGCTCAACCAATCTTTAAATGGACTTATTGTTAATGTTTCTTAGGCATTTCCCATTTATTTATTCATTCATCCAGTAAAAAAATAAATAAAAATAAAAATAAGTCAGGTGGTATTCCCATTCTATTGGATACAAGACTTTGT
>NW_011404981.1:0-1135 GCF_000754665.1 Bison bison bison | reverse complement strand
TTTTTTTTTTTTTTTTTTTTTTAATTTTTATTAACTATACATCTATTAGAAGTCTCTAAACCCCACTCCCCAAACAATTATAGTACACCTACCAAGTACTGTAGGTCAGATGGCATCCTTTTGAAACACAAAAGTTTTTACTTTTGATGAATTTATCTATTTTTTTTCTTTTGTTACTTGTGCTTGTGCGTATTTAAGAAATCATTGCCTAATCCAAGGAAATGAAAACTTATTTCTATATCTTCTAAGAGTTTTATAGTTTAGCTCTTCCATTTAGATTATGATCCACTTTGGATTAATTTTTATATGGTGTGATATAGGGGGTCAACTTCATTCTTTTCATGAGGATATCCAGTTGTCCTACACCATTTGTTCGAAATAGTATTTATTCCCCCCTTGAATTTTTGGCATCCATTTTGAAAATCAATTAACCATACTCGAAGGTGTATTTCTGGACCCTCAGTTCTATTCCATTGGTCTATATCTCTATTCTTATGCCAGTACTCCATTTTCTTGACCTTTGTAGTAAACTTTGAAAATCAGGAAGTAGGAGTCCTCCAACTTTGTTCTTTTTCAAGATGGTTTTGGCTATTCTGGGTCCCTTGGATTTCCATATGAACTTTAGGACCAGCTTGTTAATTTCTGTAAAAAAAGGCAGTTGCAATTTTAATATGGATGTCACAGCAATCATTTATCCTTGAAGTAGTTTCATGAGATCACTAACAGGTCAGGGAGGAGCACGGGTATTTATTATCTACTTGACAGATAGAAAAATTGGAACCAAAACAGTGCATTTAAGAAACTCCTCACTCTGCCAATGCTACTTTCAATACTAGAATGAATACCTCCTAACCCCCATGATGCCTATCTCCTTCTCTGTTGTTCTCTGTCAATCTTCAGATATTTACTTAGCACTTGCTCTGTGCCAGGCACAGTTCTAGGTACTCAAAAATTTAGAAGTCAAGCTTAAGAGAGAACCATTTAAAGTTCACAGTCAAACCAATTGTTATTTTTGATACAGAGACGTGATGTCCAAGCCATTTTTATGCTCTGTACCATACAGAAAATCCCAACTAAATTTTCTTTTAATCTAAAAATTTACCATTGTTTTCGTGATTGCATAATTAAATGTGCT
>NW_011404980.1:0-1858 GCF_000754665.1 Bison bison bison | reverse complement strand
GCAGGGTCAGATCCAGCAGGAGCCCAGGACCCTGCAGGAATGGAGCGTCCCTGCGGCCCTGTATCTACCTTGTTGCAGACTCCGTTCTAGTTGCAAAGGGTTCAGCTTTGAACACAACAGACAGAGCCCCTGCCCTGGCCTGGGAGGGTGATGTTTTAGCTAAGAGGTAAAAAAAAAAGAAAAATCACAAAGGAGACTTCCATGCCTCAATCTTGAGCATTTGGGGAAGAGGGAACAGCACATGGGAAGGCCCTGAAGCTTGCTGTGTTCACAGGGCAGCATCCTGTCTACACCACTGTGAACCTCAGGAGTTGTCCAGGGTTAGAGCCAGGGTCCTCTCAGAGCCCTGGGGGTGCTGGCAGGAAGCAGGAAGAATTCTGGCTGACGATCAAGGAAACCCCGGAGGAGGTGATGGTGGTGGGCATAAGTCATGAAGAGCAGCAGGATTTTGCCCAGTGGAGTTAGATATGAGGAGGGGCCTTCCAGGAGGCAGGAGCAGTCTGAATGTGGCCTAGACGGTGAACAGGAGAGAGCCTGCTGGACGGGGCTCTGTGCGTGCAGCTGTGGGCTCCTCTCTGACTTGGGGAGAGGGTGCCCTGTTGGATTGGGTGGGTGCAGGCCACCTCCAGCAAGCCTTTGGTAAACTCCCCTGGTTGACTGCATGCAATCGGGCACAGGGGGTCTGCAGCGTGGGGGCCGAAGTCCAGCCTAGCACCCGGGCATTCACCCACATCCCAGATGCCACCTCCACTCATCACAGGCCTACCGAGTGCCAGGCACCACAAATGCGCTGGACACCACCCGCAAGTGGGCATTATCATCTGCACTGCCAGGTGGGCAAGCTTAGGCCCAGAGAAGAGGCGGGGAGGCCTGTGTACTGGTGGTGGTGTGAGCCAGGCAGGGGAGCCTGAGCTGGGAAGTTTGCAAGAACTTGGTTTTCCTGAACATTTCTGGACAGGGAATGATGTCCCATCCCTGACACCCACCCCGGAGCTGTGGACGTGTGCTCGGAGGCTTGGGCATGGGCTTGTGTGGCACAGGCATGGGGAGGGTGGCAGCCAGGAGCTGGGCACCCCCTGCCTTCACCTGTGGCTCAGATGTGGGGAGTGGGAGGAGACAAAACTGAGAGTCTGGAGACACTGAAGCAGCCAGGACGCAGAGGATAGAATATGAGAGCGGAGAGCAGAAAGAGCATCGCAGGCTCTGCAGATGAAGGAGGCATGTCAGAACACTGGACATGGGGAAGGAGCGCCAGGCTCACAGGACCAGGCCCTATGCCTGGTTGAAAGAATTCATAACTCATGACACATTGGGTAGAGTCCTCCAGAAGTTCTCATCACAGAAGGGGCAACATTCAGCGCTAGACTGAGCACTGCTCTGGACCACCTCACAAATCATAAAAGCAAGGCCCAGAAGGATCAAGCTAGCATTTCTAAGTAACTGCAACCCAGAACAAAGCTCATACACAAATATCTAACACGCTGCAACATATAATTCACAACACCTGGCATCTGAAGGCAGCCAAAGAGGCAGGAAAATGTGATGCAGATTGAGGAGAAGAATTAATCCATTGAAGTTGACTGGCCCAATCCAGAATGGACACAGATGGTAGAATTAGTGTATGTTCAGTCGTATGTATGCTCGGTCATATCTTTTTGTGACCCCATGAACTGTAGCCCACCAGGCTCCTCTGCCCATGGAATTTTCTAGGCAAGAATACTGGAGCAGGTTGCCATTTCCTACCCCAGGAGATCTTCCCCAGCCAGGGATCCAACCCAAATCTCTTGTGTCTTCTGCATTGGCAAGTGGGTTCTTTACTCTAGCGCCACCTGGGAAGCCTGTTAGAATTAGAGAAAGA
>NW_011404979.1:0-1146 GCF_000754665.1 Bison bison bison | reverse complement strand
GGGATTGAACCCAGGTCTCCCACATTGAAGGTGGATTCTTTACCATCTGAGCCACCAGGGGAAGCCCATCATTTACTGAGTACCCATTATGAGTCAAGTAGTAAGGATACAACCTAAATACCAAGCTTGGAGCCAAGAAAGCATGATCCAGCAGTATGATGGGGAAAGCACAGAGGGCTCTGAAGTGCAAGCTAGAGGCACCTAACCTAGAGCTAGAAGATCAGAAAGGGCTTCTCAGGGGGTAAAACATGATTCGGTGGAAACAGCTTAAAGTCAGACAGACCTGAGTTCAAATCCTGACTCTGTTACTAACTAGCTGTGTTACTTAAGGCAAATTACTTAGTAAGATCTAATATTTACATAGTGGTTACTCTGTGCCAGACACTATTCTAAATGCCTTACATATATTAATAACTCATTTCACTTTAATAGCCCAATAATATACACACTATTATCATCCCCATTTTGAAGATGAAGAGACAGGCCAAAGAAGTCAAGTATCTTGCCCAAGGTCACACAGCTCATGGGAGGCAGAACTGGGATCCAAACTCAGGTAATTCATCTCTAGAGTTTATGCTTTCAACATCTGTCTGCATTACCTGCCAACTTCTCTAAGTTTCAGTTACCCCCATCCATAAACTAAGATATATTTTTAAAATTAAAAGGAATAAGCACTTGGGAAACAAAGTGTTAGATCAATTGAATCTATTGTTAAACACAGGCAATTATTTATTCTATTTAAACCTAATAAGAACATTATGGGGGACTTACAGTTAGTCCCATTCTGAAGATGGAGACATTGACCCAGAGAGGTTAAGTACTTAAGCCAGGATTATTCACGTAGCAGGTGGTAGAACAACTATTCAAATCCAATGCTACTGATACTGAGGCCCACTCCTTCGAGCTGGGAGAAAGCCATGCCTACGGCCTGCCAAAGAGGACATAAATGGCTGTGGGCCATACTGTGAGGAGGTCTGAGGTTTGGAAGTCTTCAGAAAAGCTTCAGACACTGAAGCACTGCCTCCATGAATGAAGTTGCTCAGTCGTGTCTGACTCTTTGCGCCCCCATGGACTGTAGCCCGCCAGATTCCTCCATCCATGGAGAAATCTGGCGGGCTACAGTCCATGGGGTCGCAAAGAGTCAGA